>NC_047109.1:96975618-97275618 GCF_902500255.1 Thalassophryne amazonica
GGCATCACTGAAAGCAGCCAAAGATAACGATACGTCTTTGGGATGGTTATGAGTAATTTTTTCTCTAATAGTTAAAATTTTGTTAGCAAAGAAAGTCATGAAGTCATTACTAGTTAAAGTTAATGGAATACTCAGCTCAATAGAGCTCTGACTCTTTGTCAGCCTGGCTACAGTGCTGAAAAGAAACCTGGGGTTGTTCTTATTTTCTTCAATTAGTGATGAGTAGAAAGATGTCCTAGCTTTACGGAGGGCTTTTTTATAGAGCAACAGACTCTTTTTCCAGGCTAAGTGAAGATCTTCTAAATTAGTGAGACGCCATTTCCTCTCTAACTTACGGGATATCTGCTTTAAGCTACGAGTTTGTGAGTTATACCACGGAGTCAGACACTTCTGATTTAAAGCTCTCTTTTTCAGAGGAGCTACAGCATCCAAAGTTGTCTTCAATGAGGATGTAAAACTATTGACGAGATACTCTATCTCCCTTACAGAGTTTAGGTAGCTACTCTGCACTGTGTTGGTATATGGCATTAGAGAACATAAAGAAGGAATCATATCCTTAAACCTAGTTACAGCGCTTTCTGAAAGACTTCTAGTGTAATGAAACTTATTCCCCACTGCTGAGTAGTCCATCAGAGTAAATGTAAATGTTATTAAGAAATGATCAGACAGAAGGGAGTTTTCAGGGAATACTGTTAAGTCTTCTATTTCCATACCATAAGTCAGAACAAGATCTAAGATATGATTAAAGTTGTGGGTGGACTCATTTACTTTTTGAGCAAAGCCAATAGAGTCCAATAATAGATTAATGCAGTGTTGAGGCTGTCATTCTCAGCATCTGTGTGGATGTTAAAATCGCCCACTATAATTATCTTATCTGAGCTAAGCACTAAGTCAGACAAAAGGTCTGAAAATTCACAGAGAAACTCACAGTAACGACCAGGTGGACGATAGATAATAACAAATAAAACTGGTTTTTGGGACTTCCAATTTGGATGGACAAGACTAAGAGACAAGCTTTCAAATGAATTAAAGCTCTGTCTGGGTTTTTGATTAATTAATAAGCTGGAATGGAAGATTGCTGCTAATCCTCCGCCCCGGCCCGTGCTACGAGCATTCTGACAGTTAGTGTGACTCGGGGGTGTTGACTCATTTAAACTAACATATTCATCCTGCTGTAACCAGGTTTCTGTTAGGCAGAATAAATCAATATGTTGATCAATTATTATATCATTTACCAACAGGGACTTAGAAGAGAGAGACCTAATGTTTAATAGACCACATTTAACTGTTTTAGTCTGTGGTGCAGTTGAAGGTGCTATATTATTTTTTCTTTTTGAATTTTTATGCTTAAATAGATTTTTGCTGGTTATTGGTGGTCTGGGAGCAGGCACCGTCTCTACGGGGATGGGGTAATGAGGGGATGGCAGGGGGAGAGAAGCTGCAGAGAGGTGTGTAAGACTACAACTCTGCAGCTTCCTTATGCAGTGTTCGCTCGTCTTCGCACAACGTCCGTCATGTACGCGACTGATGCTAGTAAGGTAGCTTATGTGATTAATCTGCTTCGCGGTGAGGCACGCGCTTGGGCTACAGCGCTCTGGGAGCAAAATTCACGGCTCCTTCTGACATATGATGGGTTTGTGAGGGAGTTCAGAACAGTGTTCGGTCACCCAAATAGAGGAGAGACCGCTTCAGCTGTGCTGCTGTCAATGAGACAGGGGCGCCGGAGCGCAGCTGCTTATGCAGTTGACTTCCGCATCGCGGCTGCGAGGTCCAGCTGGAATAGCACTGCCCTCCGTGCCGCCTTCGTAAACGGACTGTCGTTGGTTCTGAAGGAGCACCTGGTGGCTAAGGACGAACCGCGGGATTTAGACGGGCTTATTGATCTCGTTATACGGTTAGACAATCGGTTAGAAGAACGCCGTCGGGAACGAGACGAAGGGCGTGGCCGGGCACGCGCCGTCCCTCTCCCTTCCGGTTCCGACCGAGTTCCGCCCTCCCCACGTTCCACGGCCTCTACGCTCCGTATGGTTACAGCTCCCCCTGCTGATGAAGCTATGGACACGAGCAGGGCCACATTTAGGCCACCAGATAGACCGAGGAGGCTGGTCCGCGGAGCGTGCTTTATTTGTGGCTCGATAGAGCACCAATTGAGAGACTGCCCCGAGCGGTTAAACACCAACGCCCACCCCTAGAAACTGGGCTAGGGGTGGGCCAAGACATTCACGTGGGACATACCCATATTGCCACACGACTCCCAGTTACAATCCTTTACGAGGATTTAACCCTTCAGGCCCCAGCACTGGTGGACACGGGCTCTGAAGGGAATCTGCTAGACAGCAGATGGGCCAGGGAGGCAGGGCTCCCTCTGGTGGTGCTTACTTCACCAGTGCAGGTGCGGGCACTAGATGGCTCCCTACTCCCTCTAATCACACATAAGACACCACCAGTAACTCTGGTGGTGTCAGGGAACCACAGGGAGGAGATCGAGTTTTTCATGACTCCTGCCACCTCCCGTGTGATTCTCGGGTTCCTCTGGATGTTAAAACACAATCCCCGGATCGATTGGCCGTCCGGGGTAGTGGTTCAGTGGAGCGAGACCTGCCATCGGGTATGTTTAGGTTCCTCGGTTCATCCCGGTTCCCAGGGTAGGGAGGAGGTCAGAGTCCCGCCCAATCTTGGGACGGTGCCGGTGGAGTACCATGACCTTGTGGATGTGTTCAGTAAGGATCTGGCGCTCACCCTTCCCCCGCACCGTCCGTACGATTGTGCCATTGATTTGGTTCCGGGCGTTGAGTTCCCGTCCAGCAGGCTGTACAACCTCTCACGATCTGAGCGCGAATCAATGGAGACCTACATCCGGGACTCTTTAGAGCCGGGTTGATCCGGAATTCCACCTCCCCGATGGGTGCAGGTTTCTTTTTTGTGGGAAAAAAAGATGGCGGACTTCGTCCATGCATTGATTATAGGGGGCTGAACGAAATCACGGTTCGTAACCGATACCCGTTGCCCTTGTTGGATTCAGTGTTCACGCCCCTGCATGGAGCCCAAATTTTCACTAAGCTGGATCTTAGAAATGCGTATCACCTGGTTCGGATCCGGAAGGGAGACGAGTGGAAGACGGCATTTAACACCCCATTAGGTCACTTTGAGTACCTGGTCATGCCGTTCGGCCTTACAAACGCCCCCGCGACGTTCCAAGCATTGGTTAATGATGTCTTGCGGGATTTTCTGCACCGATTCGTCTTCGTATATCTGGACGATATACTCATCTTTTCTCCGGATCCTGAGACCCATGTCCGGCATGTATGTCAGGTCCTGAAGCGGTTGTTGGAGAACCGGCTGTTTGTGAAGGGCGAGAAGTGTGAATTTCACCACACTTCTTTGTCCTTCCTGGGGTTTATCATCTCCCCCAACTCCGTCGCTCCTGATCCAGCCAAGGTTGCGGCGGTGAGAGACTGGCCGCAACCTACCAGCCGTAGGAAGCTGCAACAGTTCCTCGGCTTTGCAAATTTCTACAGGAGGTTCATTAAGGGCTACAGTCAGGTAGTTAGCCCCCTGACAGCCCTGACCTCTCCAAAAGTCCCCTTCACCTGGTCGGATCGGTGCGATGCCGCGTTCAAGGAGTTGAAACGGCGCTTCTCGTCTGCACCTGTTCTGGTGCAGCCCGATCCTAGTCGCCAGTTTGTGGTTGAAGTGGACGCCTCGGACTCAGGGATAGGAGCTGTGCTTTCCCAGAGCGGAGAGACCGATAAGGTCCTTCACCCGTGTGCCTATTTTTCCCGCAGGTTGACCCCGGCTGAACGGAACTATGACGTCGGCAATCGAGAACTCCTTGCGGTGAAAGAGGCTCTTGAAGAGTGGAGACATCTGTTGGAGGGAACGTCCGTGCCATTCATGGTTTTCACTGACCACCGGAACCTGGAGTATATCAGGACCGCCAAGCGGCTGAACCCCAGGCAAGCCCGCTGGTCACTGTTCTTCGGCCGTTTTGACTTCCGGATCACCTACCGCCCCGGGACCAAAAACCAGAGATCGGATGCCTTGTCCCGGGTGCATGAAGACGAAGTCAAAACGGAGTTGTCGGATCCACCGGAACCTATCATCCCGGAGTCCGCTATCGTGGCCACTCTCACCTGGGACGTAGAGAAAACCGTCCGGGAGGCCCTGGCACGGAGCCCGGACCCCGGAACTGGGCCGAAGAACAAACTTTACGTCCCACCAGAGGCCAGCGCTGCAGTCCTGGACTTCTGTCACGGCTCCAAGTTCTCCTGTCATCCAGGGGTGCGAAGAACCGTGGCAGTTGTCCGGCAACGCTTCTGGTGGGCGTCCCTGGAGGCCGACGTCCGGGATTATATCCAGGCCTGCACCACCTGTGCCAGGGGCAAGGCTGACCACCGCAGGGCATCGGGACTGCTCCAGCCGCTGCCTGTGCCTCATCGCCCCTGGTCCCACATCGGCCTGGATTTTGTCACGGGCCTCCCGCCGTCCCAGGGCAACACCACCATCCTCACGATAGTGGACCGATTCTCCAAGGCGGCCCACTTCGTGGCCCTCCCGAAGCTCCCGACTGCCCAGGAGACAGCGGACCTCTTGGTCCGGCTGCATGGGATCCCAACAGACATCGTCTCCGATCGCGGCCCCCAGTTCTCCTCGCAAGTCTGGAGGAGCTTCTGCCTGGAACTGGGGGCCACGGTGAGTCTCTCGTCCGGGTATCATCCTCAGACCAACGGGCAAGCAGGAGGCCAATCAGGAGGTGGAACAGGCCCTGCGCTGCGTGACGGCCGCGCACCCGGCGGCCTGGAGTACCCATTTGGCCTGGATCGAGTATGCCCATAACAGCCAGGTGTCTTCTGCCACCGGCCTCTCCCCTTTTGAGGTGAGTCTGGGGTACCAGCCCCCGTTGTTTCCGGTGGTTGAGGGAGAGGTCGGTGTGCCCTCGGTCCAGGCCCACCTGCGGAAGTGCCGTCGGGTGTGGCGCGCCGCCCATTCTGCTTTGCTAAAGGCCCGGACGAGGGCAAAAGCCCATGCAGACCGTCGGCGGACCCCGGCCCCTGCGTATCGGCCAGGGCAGGAGGTGTGGTTGTCGACAAAGGACATACCCCTCAAAGTGGACTCCCCTAAACTGCAGGATCGTTACATCGGCCCCTTCAAGATCCTCAAGGTCATCAGTCCAGCCGCAGTGAGGCTTCAGCTTCCGGCCTCACTGCGGATCCATCCTGTGTTCCATGTGTCCCGGATAAAGCCGCATCACACCTCACCCCTCTGTGCTCCGGGCCCGGCACCACCTCCTGCCCGGATCATCGATGGCGAGCCGGCTTGGACTGTGCGCCGGCTTTTGGATGTCCGTAGGATGGGCCGGGGCTTCCAGTATTTGGTGGACTGGGAGGGGTATGGACCCGAAGAACGCTCCTGGGTGAAGAAGAGCTTCATCCTGGACCCGGCCCTCCTGGCCGACTTCTACCGCCGCCACCCGGACAAGCCTGGTCGGGCGCCAGGAGGCGCCCGTTGAGGGGGGGGGTCCTGTTGTGTGGGCCGCTGAAGAGGAGGTACTGCTGGCCCACCACCACCAGAGGACACCCTGCCTGGAGTGCGGGCTCCAGGCACAAGAGGGCGCTGCCGCCTCACAGGAGCAGCCGGGGTGACAGCTGTCACTTATCACCTACGACAGCTGTCACCAATCATCTGATCTTCAGTAGTATATCAGCAAGACGGCATCTCCACCTCGTTGCCGAGATATCGCTCTACCTAGGAGGTAAAGTGCTCAGCCGATTGTGTTGTCTTCCCGACAATAATACTTTGTTGCTTTGTGTGTTTAATAGCAGACAGTGAGTATTTACAGCTGGAGACTGTGTTGGACTTTTTCCCTACCTCTTTGATAAGTACTCACACTCCTGCACTTACCAGTTTCTGATGAGAGGTGGAGGTGGTTTTCCCAACATACGTGTTGCTGGGTGCAAACGCATCCACATCTAACTGTTTTTTGTTCCTCGCCAGCAGTACCAGATCCGACAAGCGGAGGCAGTGGCCACCTGGGAGTTCGGGACTTGGCGGCTCCAGTATTCCCGGGGTTCAGTGGCGGAGGAAATCGTGTGGTTCCGGTTCTGCTTTGGACGGACGTCTCTTATCTTCGAGCCTGCCCACGTGACACATTTTTGTGAATTGACTTCATTGCTTACTATTGTGATCTGCCGTGTTTGTTGTGCTTATTCACAACAGTAAAGCGTTGTTATTTGACTTCCTCCATTGTCCGTTCATTTGCGCCCCCTGTTGTGGGTCCGTGTTCCTACACTTTCACAACAGTCATCCATGTCTTTATGTCTGTAAGACAATCCTGCAGTTTAGCTAATTGGTGTGTGTCCTCTGGCTTCATGGATAGATAAAGCTGGGTATCATCTGCGTAACAATGAAAATTTAAGCAATGCCGTCTAATAATACTGCCTAAGGGAAGCATGTATAAAGTGAATAAAATTGGTCCTAGCACAGAACCTTGTGGAACTCCATAATTAACCTTAGTCTGTGAAGAAGATTCCCCATTTACATGAACAAATTGTAATCTATTAGATAAATATGAATCAAACCACCGCAGCGCAGTGCCTTTAATACCTATGGCATGCTCTAATCTCTGTAATAAAATCTTATGGTCAACAGTATCAAAAGCAGCACTGAGGTCTAACAGAACAAGCACAGAGATGAGTCCACTGTCTGAGGCCATAAGAAGATCATTTGTAACCTTCACTAATGCTGTTTCTGTACTATGATGAATTCTAAAACCTGACTGAAACTCTTCAAATAGACCATTCCTCTGCAGATGATCAGTTAGCTGTTTTACAACTACCCTTTCAAGAATTTTGAGAGAAAAGGAAGGTTGGAGATTGGCCTATAATTAGCTAAGATAGCTGGGTCAAGTGATGGCTTTTTAAGTAATGGTTTAATTACTGCCACCTTAAAAGCCTGTGGTACATAGCCAACTAATAAAGATAGATTGATCATATTTAAGATCGAAGCATTAAATAATGGTAGGGCTTCCTTGAGCAGCCTGGTAGGAATGGGGTCTAATAAACATGTTGATGGTTTGGATGAAGTAACTAATGAAAATAACTCAGACAGAACAATCTGAGAGAGAGTCTAACCAAATGCCGGCATCACTGAAAGCAGCCAAAGATAACGATACGTCTTTGGCAAATGTGTCATTTCCGTTTCTTCTTATTCTTTCTACCGTCAATAAAAGACATTATATTCATGTCTTTCACGATACTAATGAAGTATTCAGTTTCCTCCTCGCTCCAAAAGTGTGGTGCTGAGCTGCTGCGTCTGGATTTCACCATACTTGTTTACCTCTGCTTCTATGGTGTCCGGTGGGTTGCGCGCGCTGCATACAAGTAGTTGCCGTACTCAAAAGACCAAAGATAACGATACGTCTTTGGGATGGTTATGAGTAATTTTTTCTCTAATAGTTAAAATTTTATTAGCAAAGAAAGTCATGAAGTCATTACTAGTTAAAGTTAAAGGAATACTCGGCTCAATAGAGCTCTGACTCTTTGTCAGCCTGGCTACAGTGCTGAAAAGAAACCTGGGGTTGTTCTTATTTTCTTCAATTAGTGATGAGTAGTAAGATGTCCTAGCTTTACGGAGGGCTTTTTTTTTTATAGAGCAACAGACTCTTTTTCCAGGCTAAGTGAAGATCTTCTAAATTAGTGAGACGCCATTTCCTCTCCAACTTACAGGTTATCTGCTTTAAGCTGCGAGTTTGTGAGTTATACCACAGAGTCAGGCACTTCTGATTTAAAGCTCTCTTTTTCAGAGGAGCTACAGCATCCAAAGTTGTCTTCAATGAGGATGTAAAACTATTGACGAGATACTCTATCTCACTTACAGAGTTTAGGTAGCTACTCTGCACTGTGTTGGTATATGGCATTAGAGAACATAAAGAAGGAATCATATCCTTAAACCTAGTTACAGTGCTTTCTGAAAGACTTCTAGTGTAATGAAACGTATTCCCCACTGCTGGGTAGTCCATCAGAGTAAATGTAAATGTTATTAAGAAATGATCAGACAGAAGGGAGTTTTCAGGGAATACTGTTAAGTCTTCAATTTCCATACCATAAGTCAGAACAAGATCTAAGATATGATTAAAGTTGTGGGTGGACTCATTTACATTTTGAGCAAAGCCAATTGAGTCTAATAATAGATTAAATGCAGTGTTGAGGCTGTCATTCTCAGCATCTGTGTGGATGTTAAAATCGCCCACTATAATTATCTTATCTGAGCTAAGCACTAAGTCAGACAAAAGGTCTGAAAATTCACAGAGAAACTCACAGTAACGACCAGGTGGACGATAGATAATAACAAATAAAACTGGTTTTTGGGACTTCCAATTTGGATGGACAAGACTAAGAGTCAAGCTTTCAAATGAATTAAAGCTCTGTCTGGGTTTTTGATTAATTAATAAGCTGGAATGGAAGATTGCTGCTAATCCTCCGCCTCGGCCCGTGCTACGAGCATTCTGGCAGTTAGTGTGACTCGGGGGTGTTGACTCATTTAAACTAACATATTCATCCTGCTGTAACCAGGTTTCTGTAAGATGTCAGAGAATCCAGTGGATGTTGACATTGTTTGACCTTTATTTTGGAGACCAAACATTCAACACAATCAAAACTATTCAATTTATTAATCCTATTAGCTCAATCAATAATTTGCATGACTTTTTACCAAAACTGGAGGAACTTTAACTTTTGACCCCTGTATAAACAGAAACTGTCCTTTGTCACCATTTTTGCTGTTTTTACCCCATAACTCCTGATCATTCGGTCATAGATAGTCCAAACTACACCTTTTTGTAATCTATATGATCAGACAAATAAAGTGGTGTAGTTTTCAAAATGATTTGAGTATTTTTAATTTTGACCCCGTGTAATTCAATTGACCCCTACCTGGCCGCCAAGTGAAAATTCAAGTGGCCAGCTGGTTTGTTCAAAAGACTAACGTCTAATGCCAACTTTGGTGCTTGTATCACCATTTGCACGATTGTTTCAGTTATCTGCTGCACTATTGCAGCATTTCTTCATAACGAAAGATTCGGCTGTGCGTCAGCTCCAGCTCACTGTGGAAAACCAGATGTTGGTTTTAGTGTAAACCACAGAAACAAGATCAACACTTGACCTTACTGGGAACAAGAAGAATCATGTGCAAAACTATTTCAAGAATGTTTTTACAAACAACAACAACAACAACAAAAAACTGCAGTTAGAACCTTAAAACATGTCACGATTGCATCAGTGTTATTAAAGGTTTCTCTTTGCTACGAATGGGTGTGAAACATCTGGAAGACATTTGTTCTGTTTGACAGATTTCTTCATTCTGCAGTGAAACATCAGTGTGGGTCTGTCCAACCCTCACAGCGAGTCAGCGACACATCGCTCTGTGGTCCACGCTCACTAACACCACCACAACGTGGATTTAAAGCTTTTTTTTTAGTTTATTATGGAGCCTAAGGGTGTCTGCTTGGTGCTTTTTATCTTTCTGCTGGTAAACAACACCGTCCAGCAGAATCCACCAAAGAAAAGAAACAGCAAGAAAGGTAGGATTTACTAACGAGTTTTCACCGGAATATCTAAAAACTGTAAATCCATTTTTCTAAAAGAAATCAACTGAATTTACACGTGGTTTCTTGGATGTTGCATTGATTTTTTTTTTCTTGCTTTGACAGAGAGTGCAAACAGTGCTGCCATCGAGGAACTCAAAAAACAGATTCAAGACATTGTTCAAGAGGTGAATCTGTTGAAAGAGATGCAAGCTTTACAAACAGGTATTGTTTCTGGAAGAAAAAAAGCTAAAAAATATGCTTATTCCTCAAAACTCTTATTGGACTATTTGGGATTTTGTTTTGTTATAATGTCTTTCTTAGTTGTATTTTATTGTTGAGGTCTTTGTGTTACTGAGTTTTGTTTATTGCTCCCTGTGGCGATAACGGGCCTTTTTTGTTAATAATAAATTCCCTTAATTAATTAATTACCTTATCACGGTGTTTCAGTGTGTCACTCTGTGAAGGGTCCCAGTGTCCCAAGTGTCCCTGATCTGTGACAAAATAAGTATGCTTTCAGTTTACTTATGTACTTATCAGGCATATACTTGACAGATTCTACTTAAACTATACGTTCTTTATATTGACAAGCATACAAAAAAAACCCCAATATACTTGGTGTATGCTTATAGCTGCAAGAAGCAGGTCTCTTCAGGTAACTCATAAATCATGTCACTGAACTTCATGTTCTACACTATAAAACTCAATGAGTTAGTTGAACTCAAACCATTTGAGGAAATCGATTGCCTTAAACCATTTGAGTTTGCCAACTTAAATAAAATAATTTTCAAAAATGTAATTGTTAAAGTTTTAGTAACTTAACAATTTATAGTTAATTAAACTTATGTAAATCTAGTTTATGTTTTTCAATAAAAAAGTGACATAAATTTCTGCCTACAAAAATTTACATTACATTTTTGATTAGATTTTTTGCTGCATTCTTTGCTTTATATGTTGACTCTGCGTTGTGTTGTTATGACTCCGCCCATTCGCTCCCCTCAGGACGTGAACTCATAATCTCCGGTATGAAAGCCGGACTCTCTAACCAGAAGCCTAAAACCCAGGACTCTGGCCTTGTGACCAAAGAATCCTTTTGAGCTGTTGGGAGTGATGTTTACTAACTACATCTGCACAGCGACACCTGCTGGCCTCCGTTACATAAACTCAATTAAAATGAGTGAATGGAATGCACTGGAAATACATCACCAACACTTAAATGCCCCAAAACTTTAAATGCACTTAAAGAAACTGAGTTGTTATGACAACAATTCATTTCTGAGTTAGTTTAATTAATATGGAAATGAGTGGCTATAACTTTTTTCAAAGTTTGAAGTACATTAGAATAGAATAGAATAATTCTTTATTGTCCACCGATGTGGAAAATTGTCTTCGGCGCACCAGCACAAAAAAGACAAAAAAACAGTCATAAAACATTCATACAAACACACGAATAAAACAAAAATAAGATACATAAAATACATGGAAGTAAAAGAAGAAATAGAATAAGACCTAGTAAAACGTACAGTAAGATCTAATAAAATCAAATAAAACAGAAGTAAAGCAGTTCAGGTTTAATTTGTGGAGTGGTCACTTTTTTGAGTTCATTATGGCGAATTTGGTATAAAAGATTTTTTGAAAGAACCTTTGGCCAGAGGAGCTCTGTAGCGCCTCCCAGACTTCAAGAGCTCAAACTGACAGGACAGAGGATGAGAGCTGTCTGCCAGGACTCTCTCAGCTTTCCTCCTCATCCTGTCAGTGTAAATGTGGGCCAGTCTTCTGGGGTTTTCCCACAATTTTCCCTGCCATTTTTACAATTCTATTTAATTTGTCCTTACATTTACAACTCAAGTGACCAAACCAAACACAAAGATGAAATGTTAAAATACTCTCAATATGTGCAGAATACACAAGCTCTAAAATCTGCGGATTAACACCAAGACAACTCAATCTTCTGAGAAGACTGAGTCACTGTGAACATTTCTTAAAGATAAAATCAGTGTTTTCAAAGAAGCTTAAGTGACTATCAAGAACTGTACCAAGATATTTAAAAGTTTCAACCGTTTCAACAAGCTGGCCATCGAGTGAAACTGGCTGCACGGTCAGTTCTTGCTTTGTGTGAAAAACAAGCTCCTTTGTCTTAGACACATTGATTTCCAGCTGGCTGTCGAGACACCAAGCTTCAAGAGCCTTAATGTGAGCGAGATAGGGGGCTTCGCCAGAGGAGTCACACTTCTGTAGCAGGCCGACTAGGGCCATGTCATCCGCGTATTTAATCAGTTTAAAGTTTGTGTCATTAACTGCAAATTTGTTTGTAAAAAGAGAGAAGAGCAGAGGTGAAAGAACGCTACCCTGTGGGCAGCCAGTGCTTATGATGAGCTCTCCTGACAGAATGTCGTTAGCACAAACTCTTTGAGGGCGACAAGACAGAAAGTCTCTGATCCAGAGCATCAGGCCCTTTTCAACATTTAAATCAGCCAGCCTTTTCAGAAGAATATGTAATTTCATAGAATTAAAAGCTGCACTGAAGTCTACAAACAAAACCCGAGCATATGCTTCATCAAGTGAAAGCTGCTTTGAGATCATGTCCAGCAAGATCAATCCGGCATCATCAGTACCTCTGTCCCTCTTATAGGCAAACTGCAGAGGGTCTAGTTCACTGACCACTGTGGTGGTCAGGACGTCAACTAAAACTCTCTCCATAGTTTTACATAATATGGAGGTTATGGCAATGGGCCGAAAATCTTCAGGTTTGCTTGCCCCTGGCTTTTTTTGGTATAGGCCTTATTATGGAGAATTTCCAAGATTTGGGCACTCCTGTGACAAGAAGGGAATTAAACAATCTGGAAAAGACTCCTTTTAATTGAGGAGCACAGTCTTTGAGTAGACGGGCTTTCAGGCCATCTGGGCCAGTGGCCTTATTTGGCTTCAGTTTAGAAAGACTTTTAGCCACGTCATCCTCAGTGATGGCTGTGGGAGCTCCTGCTGGAAGATTTTTACAGATCTCATCACATTCCTGTTTATCATCCACTTTATCAAATCTACAGAAGAACCGGTTTAACTCATCAACAAAACATTAATGGTTGTAAGAGCATCACATTTCTTACTGGATTTGCCCATCAGTGTATTTAGACCTTCCCAGGCTTGTTTTATATTGCCACTGAAAAATTTACTTTCTACTTTATTCTTGTACTCAATTTTTGCCTTAAATATATTCCCTCTCAGCTGTCTCCTTTTTTCCCTGCATTAATTGCACATTACCAGAGCAGAAGGCTGCCTTCTTTTCATTAAGACAGATTTTCAATTGTTTGGACACCCAGGGTTTGTTATTTGGGAATATTTTCACAGTTTTAGTCTCTGACACGTTATCCTCACAGAACTTAATATAAGATGTGATGGTGTCAGTGAGTTCGTCTCCATCCAGACAGGATTCAAAGAAAATGTCCCAGTTCGTTTCATCAAAACAGTCTCTGAGTTGCTCTTTGCTTTCCTCGGACCACACCTGTACCTGCTTATTAACTGTTTTAATTATTTTGACCACAGCTTTGTATTTAGGCAAAAGATGAATCACATTGTGGTCAGATTTTCCAAGAGGCGGTCTGCATACCGCTTTATAAGCCTCTGGGATGTTGCCATAGCAACGGTCAAGCGTCCGATGCGGACGTGTAGGACAGTCTACATATTGCTGTAGAGTGGGCAGGTGGTCAGACAGACTGCAGGAGTTAAAGTCACCCAGAATGAAAACGGGCTGGTCAGCAGAGCGGGTGAGTGCATTATTATAGCTCTCTGCTATTCTCTCTCCTGCTGCGTCGTCATTTGGACCGGACACGTATACGAGAATGACAGTGATCTGTCCGAACTCCCGCGGAAGATAAAAGGGTCTAAAAGATACAGTCACTATCTCATAGTCAGGTGTGCATACTTGCTCTCGTATGCTGTATTGAGTGGCCCAGCTGTTATCCACAAACAAACACAGACCCCCTCCGATGGATTTGTGCGCAGTGCGCGCGTCCCTGTCCGCTCTGACAGCGGTGTAGCCTGACAGGCTCGGTGTATCGTGATGATCTTTAAGCCATGTTTCCGTCAAACACACAAGATTACTCTGTCTAAATTCACTGTCATGCTCGGCTCTCAGCACAAGTTCATCGAGTTGATTGCTTACCGAGCGGACGTTAGACAGAGTGACGACAGGCAGCGGGAATCTGCTGCGGCGTCTCCAGAGTCGGTGCCTCACGCCTCCCCTGGAGCCACGCTTTTTCCTCTTCCCCAGACATTTAAAAGGCCGTCGGATTTCCTGACAGTCCGCAGGTAGACAAACTGAAGGAACCCCACCAGGTGAGCGAAGTGACAAAAGATGCTCTCTGGTGTAAGTAAGGAAGCTTTGCCGGCTTGTGAGGCAGCTCCCGTGCGCAAACGCTGATAGGCAGAAAATGATCCACAGCAGTGCGATTTTCATTGCGACGATAAGGTCCAAAGTGCAAAGTGCAGTGAAGTTCTGACAGGTCACATCCACATTAAACCAATGAACTGCTTAAAAAAAAACACGTTAAAACAAATTTAATAACGCTAACAAACAGTGAGCGCAGGGTCAGCAGCAGGCCGCGCCCCCGGAAGTCAATCCATTAATTTAATTATTGTATTAAAATGGACTGTTTAATTTAACAGTGTAGCAGTTAGGAAGTCAGTTTGTGACCAGAGGGTCCTTGGATCAAAGCCTGAGCAGACTAATGCTGTTAAAGTCCTTTGGGTATAATGTGTACTTTTGTAAACAGATAAGCAGATAAGAGAATATTTACAAAGGAATCCTTCAACTGGTGATACAAGCACCACATTTGGCACAAATACTCCTTAGACTTTACTCTTCTGAAAAAGCAGAGTGTCCACTTGAATTTTCAATAGGCGGCCAGGTAGGGGTCAATTGAAGAATTACACAGGGGTCAGAATTTAAAAATGCTCCACTCATACTCAAAGGTATTCCATATTATTTGTCTGATCACAGAAATTCCAAAAAGGTATAGCTTGGATAATCTATGACTGAATCTGTGGAGTTATGGGATAAAAACATTAAGATTGGTGACAAAGGTCAATTTCAGTTTGTACATGGGTCAAAAGTTAAAGTTGCTCCACTTTTGGTAAAACAAAAGGGTGCAGATTAATGGTTGAGCTAACATGATAACTAAGCATGACACATGATACAAATTACTCCTTTTAAAAACCCTATTAACTCAACCAATAATCTGCATTTTTTTCCCAAAATTACAGCAACTTTAACTTTTGACCCCTGTACAAACTGAAATTGACCTTTGTCACTATTCTTGCAGTTTTTACCCCATAACTCCATAACATTCAGTCACAGACAGTCCAAACTATGCCTTCTTGGAATCTCTGTGATCAGACAAATAATGTAGTATAGTTTTCAATATGATTGGAGCATCTTTGCTTGCCTCTACTGGTGGTTGGCTCTCACTGCGGTATTGTATCACTTCCTGTTCCGGAGCACAGCGGTGTTTTTCTGTATCTGTTAGCTGTTTAATCTGCGCAGTTAGATTGATCTAGTTATCTAGATTATGATTTGTTTCCCAGTGTAATCTTTACGTGCCTTAACTAAAGCACTCCTTCTGCTGAATCACCTCTAAATTATTTACACATTATTCACTTTGCGTGTTTTTAGGAATCCGCTAGCTTAGCGTAGCTACTAGCTCTTAGCCGATTTAGCATGGCGGCTTCTCCTGTCTCTCCCGCACTTTTCTGCTCTGGGTGTGAAATGTTTAGTTATTCCTCGGCCTCCTTTAGCAGTAACGGTACTTGTAATAAGTGTAGCTTATTCGTAGCTTTGGAGGCCAGGCTGGGCGAATTGGAGACTCGGCTCCGCACCGTGGAAAATTCTACAGCTAGCCAGGCCCCTGTAGTCGGTGCGGACCAAGGTAGCTTAGCCGCCGTTAGTTCCCCCCTGGCAGATCCCGAGCAGCCGGGAAAGCAGGCTGACTGGGTGACTGTGAGGAGGAAGCGTAGCCCTAAACAGAAGCCCCGTGTACACCGCCAACCCGTTCACATTTCTAACCGTTTTTCCCCACTCGACGACACACCCGCCGAGGATCAAACTCTGGTTATTGGCGACTCTGTTTTGAGAAATGTGAAGTTAGCGACACCAGCAACCATAGTCAATTGTCTTCCGGGGCCAGAGCAGGCGACATTGAAGGAAATTTGAAACTGCTGGCTAAGGCTAAGCGTAAATTTGGTAAGATTGTAATTCACGTCGGCAGTAATGACACCCGGTTACGCCAATCGGAGGTCACTAAAATTAACATTAAATCGGTGTGTAACTTTGCAAAAACAATGTCGGACTCTGTAGTTTTCTCTGGGCCCCTCCCCAATCGGACCGGGAGTGACATGTTTAGCCGCATGTTCTCCTTGAATTGCTGGCTGTCTGAGTGGTGTCCAAAAAATGAGGTGGGCTTCATATATAATTGGCAAAGCTTCTGGGGAAAACCTGGTCTTGTTAGGAGAGACGGCATCCATCCCACTTTGGATGGAGCAGCTCTCATTTCTAGAAATCTGGCCAATTTTCTTAAATCCTCCAAACCGTGACTATCCAGGGTTGGGACCAGGAAGCAGAGTTGTAGTCTTACACACCTCTCTGCAGCTTCTCTCCCCCTGCCATCCCCTCATTACCCCATCCCCGTAGAGACGGTGCCTGCTCCCAGACTACCAATAACCAGCAAAAATCTATTTAAGCATAAAAATTCAAAAAGAAAAAATAATATAGCACCTTCAACTGCACCACAGACTAAAACAGTTAAATGTGGTCTATTAAACATTAGGTCTCTCTCTTCTAAGTCCCTGTTGGTAAATGATATAATAATTGATCAACATATTGATTTATTCTGCCTAACAGAAACCTGGTTACAGCAGGATGAATATGTTAGTTTAAATGAGTCAACACCCCCGAGTCACACTGTCAGAATGCTCGTAGCATGGGCCGGGGCGGAGGATTAGCAGCAATCTTCCATTCCAGCTTATTAATTAATCAAAAACCCAGACAGAGCTTTAATTCATTTGAAAGCTTGTCTCTTAGTCTTGTCCATCCAAATTGGAAGTCCCAAAAACCAGTTTTATTTGTTATTATCTATCGTCCACCTGGTCGTTACTGTGAGTTTCTCTGTGAATTTTCAGACCTTTTGTCTGACTTAGTGCTTAGCTCAGATAAGATAATTATAGTGGGCGATTTTAACATCCACACAGATACTGAGAATGACAGCCTCAACACTGCATTTAATCTATTATTAGACTCTATTGGCTTTGCTCAAAAAGTAAATGAGTCCACCCACCACTTTAATCATATCTTAGATCTTGTTCTGACTTATGGTATGGAAATAGAAGACTTAACAGTATTCCCTGAAAACTCCCTTTTGTCTGATCATTTCTTAATAACATTTACATTTACTCTGATGGACTACCCAGCAGTAGGGAATAAGTTTCATTACACTAGAAGTCTTTCAGAAAGCGCTGTAACTAGGTTTAAGGATATGATTCCTTCTTTATGTTCTCTAATGCCATATAACAACACAGTGCAGAGTAGCTACCTAAACTCTGTAAGGGAGATAGAGTATCTTGTCAATAGTTTTACATCCTCATTGAAGACAACTTGGATGCTGTAGCTCCTCTGAAAAAGAGAGCTTTAAATCAGAAGTGTCTGACTCCGTGGTATAACTCACAAACTCGTAGCTTAAAGCAGATAACCTGTAAGTTGGAGAGGAAATGGCATCTCACTAATTTAGAAGATCTTCACTTAGCCTGGAAAAAGAGTCTGTTGCTCTATAAAAAAGCCCTCCGTAAAGCTAGGACATCTTTCTACTCATCACTAATTGAAGAAAATAAGAACAACCCCAGGTTTCTTTTCAGCACTGTAGCCAGGCTGACAAAGAGTCAGAGCTCTATTGAGCTGAGTATTCCATTATCTTTAACTAGTAATGACTTCATGACTTTCTTTGCTAACAAAATTTTAACTATTAGAGAAAAAATTACTCATAACCATCCCAAAGACGTATCGTTATCTTTGGCTGCTTTCAGTGATGCCGGTATTTGGTTAGACTCTTTCTCTCCGATTGTTCTGTCTGAGTTATTTTCATTAGTTACTTCATCCAAACCATCAACATGTTTATTAGACCCCATTCCTACCAGGCTGCTCAAGGAAGCCCTACCATTGTTTAATGCTTCGATCTTGGATATGATCAATCTATCTTTGTTAGTTGGCTATGTACCACAGGCTTTTAAGGTGGCAGTAATTAAACCATTACTTAAAAAGCCATCACTTGACCCAGTTATCTTAGCTAATTATAGGCCAATCTCCAACCTTCCTTTTCTCTCAAAAATTCTTGAAAGGGTAGTTGTAAAACAGCTAACTGATCATCTGCAGAGGAATGGTCTATTTGAAGAGTTTCAGTCAGGTTTTAGAATTCATCATAGTACAGAAACAGCATTAGTGAAGGTTACAAATGATCTTCTTATGGCCTCGGACAGTGGACTCATCTCTGTGCTTGTTCTGTTAGACCTCAGTGCTGCTTTTGATACTGTTGACCATAAAATTTTATTACAGAGATTAGAGCATGCCATAGGTATTAAAGGCACTGCGCTGCGGTGGTTTGAATCATATTTGTCTAATAGATTACAATGTGTTCATGTAAATGGGGAATCTTCTTCACAGACTAAAGTTAATTATGGAGTTCCACAAGGTTCTGTGCTAGGACCAATTTTATTCACTTTATATATGCTTCCCTTAGGCAGTATTATTAGACGGTATTGCTTAAATTTTCATTGTTAAGCAGATGATACCCAGCTTTATCTATCCATGAAGCCAGAGGACACACACCAATTAGCTAAACTGCAGGATTGTCTTACAGACATAAAGACATGGATGACCTCTAATTTCCTGCTTTTAAACTCAGATAAAACTGAAGTTATTGTACTTGGCCCCACAAATCTTAGAAACATGGTGTCTAACCAGATCCTTACTCTGGATGGCATTACCCTGACCTCTAGTAATACTGTGAGAAATCTTGGAGTCATTTTTGATCAGGATATGTCATTCAAAGCGCATATTAAACAAATATGTAGGACTGCTTTTTTGCATTTACGCAATATCTCTAAAATCAGAAAGGTCTTGTCTCAGAGTGATGCTGAAAAACTAATTCATGCATTTATTTCCTCTAGGCTGGACTATTGTAATTCATTATTATCAGGTTGTCCTAAAAGTTCCCTAAAAAGCCTTCAGTTAATTCAAATGCTGCAGCTAGAGTACTGACGGGGACTAGAAGGAGAGAGCATATCTCACCCATATTGGCCTCTCTTCATTGGCTTCCTGTTAATTCTAGAATAGAATTTAAAATTCTTCTTCTTATTTATAAGGTTTTGAATAATCAGGTCCCATCTTATCTTAGGGACCTCGTAGTACCATATCACCCCAATAGAGCGCTTCGCTCTCAGACTGCAGGCTTACTTGTAGTTCCTAGGGTTTGTAAGAGTAGAATGGGAGGCAGAGCCTTCAGCTTTCAGGCTCCTCTCCTGTGGAACCAGCTCCCAATTCAGATCAGGGAGACAGACACCCTCTCTACTTTTAAGATTAGGCTTAAAACTTTCCTTTTTGCTAAAGCTTATAGTTAGGGCTGGATCAGGTGACCCTGAACCATCCCTTAGTTATGCTGCTATAGACGTAGACTGCTGGGGGGTTCCCATGATGCACTGTTCTTTCTCTTTTTGCTCTGTATGCACCACTCTGCATTTAATCATTAGTGATCGATCTCTGCTCCCCTCCACAGCATGTCTTTTTCCTGGTTCTCTCCCTCAGCCCCAACCAGTCCCAGCAGAAGACTGCCCCTCCCTGAGCCTGGTTCTGCTGGAGGTTTCTTCCTGTTAAAGGGAGTTTTTCCTTCCCACTGTAGCCAAGTGCTTGCTCACAGGGGGTCGTTTTGACCGTTGGGGTTTTACATAATTATTGTATGGCCTTGCCTTACAATATAAAGCGCCTTGGGGCAACTGTTTGTTGTGATTTGGCGCTATATAAAAAAATTGATTGATTGATTGATTGATCTTTTAACTTTGACCCCTGTGTGAGTCTTCAATTGACCCTTAATTGACTGCTGAAAATCTGAAAGGGTAATGTCTAAGGTGTATTTGTGCCAAATTTGGTGCTTGCTAGTTGTGTACTCAAACTTTACTACTCTTATTACGTCCGCCAAAGACGTAATAACATCATCTGTGTTTACTTATTTGTCTGTCTGTTAGCAGGATTACATCAGAACTACTGCACAGATTTTGACGAAATTTTCACGACTGACAGATATTAGGCCATGATCCGGATCCAGATCCAGATTTCACCTAATATAGGCTTTGAAGGATTACATAAAAGAAACTTCACAGATTCTCACCAAAGTTGCACCACAGATAAATATTAGTGTATGTAAGACTCCACTGAATTTTAGAGGTGATCCGGATCCGGATTGGCGAATGTCAGAAATCTCGGTTTGCTCTTATTCCAAGTGTACTTTTATAAACTAAAGAGTTGGCCAATTTATTCCCAAGAAGTATTGAAGTAGTATGCTTACAAGTATACAGAAGTGTACTTTGGAAGTAATCTTGATATTTACTAAAGTTTATGTAATAAAATAAACTCTAAGTTTACTTATTTAGGTTTTGGTGAAATTGCATAAAAACGTCTCCAGAAAGCAAAAAGCTAGTAGGTTGTCTGAAGGGTGCGATTTCAGAAAGACGAAATAAATCTTATTTTGTATGCACCCGACTTCTCAACTGCCCCTGTGATTTACTTGGCAGCTGACAGTAGAGGTGGGCGGATCGATCCTAATATCGATAATATCGATACCAACACTGGTATTGATATTGAAAGATCCTCGTGTAAAACGATCGATACTCAAGAGAAGTGCACTGAAGGGAAGAAATTCCTTATTTTTTGTATTATTTTATTGTATTGTTCGACTTGAAAAACAGAATAAGTTTACAGTATTTGTTGTGGTGTGTTAATTTTGTTGTATTGTAGTTTATCAGCCCTCTACCTCAGGAGAGTTTGTTTTAAGTTGTGTTGAGTGATATTTTTTTAAAGAAAAATGTTGATTGTGATCAAGTATTTTGTTGTCACGTACAATGTTTGGTGAAAATCTATCCTAGGTCTTTTGGATCCTTTGGATCTATGAAGCTTAAATATGAAAAAGTATCGGTATCAATATCGGCGATACTGGGCCTGTATTTACTTGGTATCAGATCAAGACCAAAATTCCCGTTATCGCCCACCTCTAGCTGACAGCAGCTTTGGTGTATCTGTATGCTGTGCATCTTTTTTTAAAAAGTTCCCCAGATGAAGGTTATGATATGTAGCTGTTAAGCCCGGTTTAATAAAGCCATTTTAATTTTTGGAAAACTATGTTCCTTGGTGTGTTTTTTTTTTGGTGTGGACTTATTATTCACAGGGCAAAGTATACAGCAGTCATCTTTCTCTCTCTATATGCACGTTATTTAATCTGGTAAAGTCCAGTTGAGGCGATGGGTTACAACAATACTGGCATCACTTTCTTTTTTCTTCTAGTTTGTTTGAGAGGCATCAAGATCCTTGGCAAGTGTTTTCTTGCTGATCCAGTGAAGAAGAACTTCCATACAGCCAGTGAAGACTGCAACGCCAAAGGAGGCAGTCTGAGTACCCCGGCAACAGGAGACGAAAACGACCAGCTCTACAGCTACGTACGCATGAGCATCGGCCCCGAAGAGCCTATCTGGCTCGGCATCAACGACATCGTAACTGAAGGCCAGTGGCTGGACCAGTCAGGATCCAACGTGCGCTTCAAGAACTGGGAGACCGAGATTACCCTGCAGCCAGACGGAGGGCGCGGTCAGAACTGCGCCATGCTCTCCACCACAGCTAACGGGAAGTGGTTTGATGAGAGCTGCCGTGTTGAAAAGGCCTCCGTGTGCGAATTCAGTATCGTCTGAGTGCATGTTCTGCTTTTCCATCTCTGACATAAACAGCGCACTGTGCACGTCAATGCTCACACCAACAGCTGCTTGCAGGGAAATGTATAACATTTGAATGCTCTCAGGTACATATGCAATGCATTTCAAAGTCATGCTACATTTTTCTCTTAGCAGTTAGCTCACTTTTTGTAGACCAAGCTGTTCAGAATATGATGCTGTATAAGCTAAACCTTAGGGAACATGAGAAATGACACACAGGTGGAGCGATAAACGCAGAATTCTCTCCACCAATGTGCAAGTGATGGTTGGATGTTACGTGTTCATCGACTGCTTGTCTGAAAGTCCCAACACCTCAATAAGTAGTGGACATTTCAGTGACATTTTGGGACGAGATGGTACTTGTCAGTAATGTGCACTGCTCAGCTAACAGCTAATTAGCAAAGGTAGCTTTTTCATTAGCACTTCAGCTTTTCAGCTAACTTTGAAAGCCATTAGCAAAGTAGTTAGCTTATCCTAAATGTAGTTCTGCTAACTTTGTCAACTTTTTTTTTTTTTTGTTTAATAGTCAAAAACACTTGCACATCTTAATATGTTTGCTCCAATTGTTGCTTATACACTGCTCCAACAAGGGAAAATGACACAGGTTGTGAAGGGTGCAACAGAGGTCAAGACCGAGTAAATAAATGACTTCAGAGTCCCAGCATCCTGAGTGATTCTGATGGCATTCTGACATGGACTTGCACGAAGAGTTGATGTTACCTCAGTTATTGGGAAATTAAGGACCTTATGGAAAGGGAATATCGATTGCACGTAACCTGGCTGTGATCAGTCCTGGGATTTTAAAGAAGGGAAATAAAAATCGATATTTGAATGCTTTCAGTGACCACATACATACTGGTTTGTGTTTCTTTTCCTCGTGTATGACAAGCATTTACACCATTTTTGTTATTTACAACCAGCAAATCCAACTGGCACCACTCCAAGCATGCAGGGAATGATGGGACCCTGAAAGGCTCTATGGAATCATCGTTTGTGTCTAGCACACTTAATGTTTAAGGGTGTTTCAACTATAAACACTTCAGTATTTAGAAGTATACTATGTGTCAGTTTGTCATTTCCATTCAATGGAAGATAAGGGCCTAATCTGAGGATCTTTGACATTCCTGGTGGCAGGAAGCTACAGGTGTTATTAGTCTGTTACTTCATTTTGTTTGGATCTTGTTCATCACTAAAAATGAAGTTTGGGAACAGGGATTCCAAAGCCTTTTTCCCATCTCCGGACGCTGTCCTCTTACTCTCAAAGCTCTTAACAGTGGCCAGTTTTCAAAAATAATCAATACATCCAGCGCCTCCTTAAGGTCAACAGGTAGCACACCATGGTTGTCTTGAGGAAAAACAAATGAGTTTCTGATCCGGTCAAGTTGCTCAGACTTCTCTGTTACATCAGAGAAATATAATTTTAAAGCAGAAATCATGGGCATCATGTGTCCATTAGAAAAAAAGTGGCCATAGGAGACTGACAAAAAGCAGTATATTTCATTTCACTGCTTGAACAGCATATTCAGTACTTTGCTTTTTTTTTTTATTACTTATTCAGAAATATCAGTTAACACTCTCATGTACCCCTTGCAGCACCACCAAGTACCCCTAGAGGTACACATACCCTATTTGAGAAACACGGTTGGCTGAAATTCATTCTTAAATTTTTAAGCTTTTTCATTAATGGAAGAAGCTTGAAGCACACCAGGCTCAGTGGTGTGACCATCTGTTTTGGCCATACAAAAAAAAAAAAAAAAAATTATCTGAATAAGCAGTGATAGAAATCTTGTAGCTAAGCAAACCTACAGTATATCGATGTCACACTGAGTTAGGACTGAAAGATTGAAACTAAAATACTCTTGGTACAAAATCAAGAACACAACCTCGTAATTGTGGTCTTTATTGTCCAACACCTACACAGGTACTATTAGTGATATGTTGCTCTGCAACATGATTAGGTACGCAATAGGAACAATAACTCATGTTTATTCATTTGAAAAACTTTACAAATAAATAGTTTGCATGTGGACATACTGAAAGTTGGATCCATGTAATTCATACATTATTTTGGATATCTGTGTTAAAATTTGATTCCAAGCTTTGACCTGTACAAAACAAGGGTAAAGCTGGTTGTTACTGTGTTTTCTCAAAGTTGCCCATCCAGAAATGTTAAACTTTACATGACTATCATGTCAACTCTGTGCACATGTACGTTTCAAATACAACAAGAAGGCCAGCATAGTCTAGTTTATATGTAGCATAATGCAAGTTCAGTCAAACTACAAAGACAGTGGCATCTCATTAACTTAATTTCACACCAACATACAGAGGTTATATTGAGCAAAATGGTTTTTAATCAAACTGTTTAGTGTTAAATGTGGTTGGGGTTTCATGTTAAACCTTCTAAAAACTCCCCAGTTGATTACATGCACTAAGGTTTGTGGCCCACTTCCAATTTCAAAAAATACTGCCTGGTTGTTTCCAGTCTAGCTCTTGTCAATGGTGTTGTGCTATTTCAGCGTGACCATACGCAAACAGGATCTTTTAAAACAGAACATTTTAAAATGAGAGTACAGGTACTCCACTTTGTTCTGCTTCATCTAAATTTACCTGTACTAAGATTTTTTTGTTTTTTGCTTATCGAACATGGTGAAACAAACAGTCTGTTAGCAGTAACATATACGCAGCTTCTATAGCAGGTAAAATGACTCCGTTTAATGACAGCAATTTGTGTGCGGTAGCTTCTTTGTCTGGTCATATAACTATAACTATAATTTTCCTATCCCCACTCAAACAGGCTCTTCAAGCTTCAGCGAGGAGTTGGCAGCGCGGATTACACAGCAGATCTGGTTTTTAGTTATTTCGTATATAACTGGATGAAGTACATAAACAGACCAACAACCGAAAACTAGCATTTGACCAGATTTGACATTAATGGCAAAAAATATAATTTAAACCCACTATTTAATTTGTTGGCTGGGGTTTTGGTTGTTTTGCAAATCTGATACTGGTTAGGTCTGATTTTGGGAACTTTCAGGCAGTGGGTGTAGAATGTTTTTGTTGGATCGGAAACAGTGGAGTACTAAGTAGGATGCAGGAAATGATAGTGAAAGTAGCCCCGTTCTATGACTGTATGTGTGCTATTAGCAAAATGTAGTCAGATCCATCTTCAATTATGATATACACTACGAACTATGACTTGCTGTTTAAAATCCAAAACTTTGTGAGAGATTGTGCATGAGAAGCAGGGGTTTCATTTACACTCAACAAAAATATAAACGCAGCACTTTTGGTTTTGCTCCCGTTTTGTATGAGATGAACTCAAAGATCTAAAACTTTTTCCACATACACAATATCACCTTTTCCCTCAAATATTGTTCACAAACCAGTCTAAATCTGTGATAGTGAGCACTTCTCCTTTGCTGAGATAATCCATCCCACCTCACAGGTGTGCCATAGCAAGATGCTGATTAGACACCATGATTAGTGCACAGGTGTGCCTTAGACTGCCCACAATAAAAGGCCACTCTGAAAGGCAGTTTTATCACACAGCACAATGCCACAGATGTCGCAAGATTTGAGGGAGCGTGCAATTGGCATGCTGACAGCAGGAATGTCAACCAGAGCTGTTGCTCGTGTATTGAATGTTCATTTCTCTCCCATAAGCCGTCTCCAAAGGCGTTTCAGAGAATTTGGCAGTACATCCAACCAGGCTCACAACCGCAGACCACGTGTAACCACACCAGCCCAGGACCTCCACATCCAGCATGTTCACCTCCAAGATCGTCTGAGACCAGCCACTCGGACAGCTGCTGAAAAAATCGGTTTGCATAACCAAAGAATATCTGCTCATCTGCATGCTCGTCATCCTCATCGGGGTCTCAACCTGACTCCAGTTTGTCGTCGTAACCGACTTGAATGGGCAAATGCTCACATTCGCTGGTGTTTGGCATGTTGGAGAGGTGTTCTCTTCACGGATGAATCCCAGTTCACACTGTCCAGGGCAGATGGCAGACAGCGTGGGTGGCGTCGTGTGGGTGAGCGGTTTTCTGATGTCAGTGTTGTGGATCGAGTGGCCCATGGTGGCGGTGGGGTTATGGTATGGGCAGGCGTCTGTTATGGACGAAGAACACCAGTGTATTTTATTGATGGCATTTTGAATGCACAGAGATACCATGACAAGATCCTGAGGCCCATTGTTGTGCCATACTGTACATCCAAGAACATCACCTCATGTTGCAGCAGGATAATGCACGGCCCCATGTTGCAAGGATCTGTACACAATTCTTGGAAGCTGAAAATATCCCAGTTCTTGCATGGCCGGCATACTCACCGGACATGTCACCCATTGAGCATGTTTGGGATGCTCTGGACCGGCGTATACGACAGCGTGTACCAGTTCCTGCCAATATCCAGCAACTTCGCACAGCCATTGAAGAGGAGTGGACCAACATTCCACAGGTGGTCACACCAGATACTGACTGGTATCCCCCCCCAATAAAACAAAACTGCACCTTTCAGAGTGGCCTTTTATTGTGGACAGTCTAAGGCACACCTGTGCACTAATCATGGCGTCTAATCAGCATCTTGATATGGCACACCTGTGAGGTGGGATGGATTATCTCAGCAAAGGAGAAGTGCTCACTATCACAGATTTAGACTGGTTTGTGAACAATATTTGAGGGAAATGGTGATATTGTGTATGTGGAAAAGTTTTAGATCTTTGAGTTCATCTCATACAAAATGGGAGCAAAACCAAAAGTGTTGCGTTTATATTTTTGTTGAGTGTAGTTACGTAAAGATGATCTAAAAGATCTTTTCAGCATTGATGTAGCAGCCAACAACAATGTTCTACATAAAGATTTAGTGGTGCAATAGCCTCCTGCACAGAGAATGGAGCATCACACCCTCCGTGTGTGTGTGTGGCTATCTGAGCTTTTCTGTCCCTTGTTAACATAACCGCGATGGCCATGCACAAGTTTAGTGCATGAAATTCCCACATTTGGACATTTAGTGCATACACGTCCTGCCCTGTGAATCCATTGGCCCCTCTACATTTATAAAAGGACAACAGTACTCACGACATAGCTATTACATTCAAAATAGATGCCAGCAACAACTTTCTAGAAATTTATTCAAAAACCACAGAAGCAAAAAATGTGACTGGACTAGAGTAAACACGTGTGACGTTTCTCACATGAAGAGCCACTGAAATCTTAACAGGCTCCACCTGGTCTTCCTTACTGTAGAAGTACGAGTAACCTAGCAGTGAAGACTAGTTTAGATCCAGAACCAGCAAAGCACGTACAACATCTGGAGGCAGAAACATCACTGATCGCACCTTTTACCAACAGGCATTTATTGACATACCTAAATTCCTTTTAGTAGACATGTCTCTTAATGTAGTGACTTGATTGCAAATGAATGTCTTTATAGTAAAGCGAGTTATCAGTTTTTTATGGTTCCAAACATGGGGATCCAAAAAAGGATCAGAACTATGAAACTTACACTGCAGGCCAGAACAACAGCAATATAAAATCCTAAACTGTATCAGTGGGAGTACTGACCCATCATGAATGTTTAGTTGTTGCTATAATGCTAATTTGAGAGGAACATTTCTGCATAACGAGCAAAATTAATTATATAAATAGGAAAGCAGAATGCTCTGCACAGATTGCTGTTGCAAACCAGGGCTATTATCATCAGGTCATCAGAGTGCAAGTGCAATGATGCTGTAATGACAGCCTGAGGTTAAAAGCACAGCAATTAATGCTCACAGTCTGCACAGGGAGACGTCTCCTACAAAAAGAATCAAATTACTGTAAGCATCTAAACAGCACATATTTTTCCTCCTGTACAGATGTCTAAAGAAAGTTTATGCGTATAATAGTAAATTGTAAAATGTTCATGATGTAAAACCAATATCAAATCAATTTACAGTGTATTAAAAAAATAAACAGTCCTATAAGGGAAGCTGAAGTGCTGCTTTCTTCGCAAATGTGCCTTCACCCGAGATGAAATGAGGTAATCACATTGGGCATCTTTTGAACAGGGTTATTTCCTGTATCTGGCTTTGGTACAAACACGGCGTGAAACAAAAATTGCCTTTTGCAAAGCGGAACAGAAAACAATCACAGAGATGCCAGGGAATGATATCGCAAAATTCAAGGAGGTCAAGTTCAATCTTTTCATCAGTTCCCTCCCTCTGGCTCCTTCCTCGGTCCCAGCAAGGTGTTTGGACTAAGATCTGCGGTGTTCTCCTTCTCACCCTGGTACAGCTCATTCTCTATCATGGATTTAGTGTGACTTGCTGGCCTGCTAGGAACTGGCGGACCATTCTGAAATGACTGGTAAACGTTGACTTTCTGGTTGTCAGGTTTGGCATCCTTAGAGATTGGAGGTCTTTGCGTGTCCGGTGGTCCAGTGAAAGAAGGGTATGGGTCATGATCTCCGTAGATGCCTATTTCTACCCCCTTTC
The DNA here is from genome assembly GCF_902500255.1 of Thalassophryne amazonica. NCBI lineage: Eukaryota > Metazoa > Chordata > Actinopteri > Batrachoidiformes > Batrachoididae > Thalassophryne > Thalassophryne amazonica. The sequence goes on from NC_047109.1 coordinate 97,003,689, forward strand.
TCAAGAGGTGTGTGTAGACCAGCGTGTCCTCAATGGAAGCGTACACATGGGACTCGTCGTATTCTGGTGTGGGAAAGCCACTGTGCCCCGGCAGGAAGCTGGTGCCATTCGGATTATAGATGGACACCTGGTGACTCAGCTGCTGCTTATTTTTTCTGCTTGGCAAGAGAGGTGACAGAATGAGAGCTTACTACTGTAGCTGACAGAAACCATAACACTTCCATAATAAACCAACACTTACAAATACAGGAAACACCAAAAAAAAAAAAAAAAAAAAAAATCTGCAGCAATTCAACAATGGGTAGATGCAACAAAAATATCTTGCAAATTGACAAAACACTTGCAAATACATGTAACCTCCAACACAGGCAACAATTCAATATGATAATGTTTCTGCTGCAAATTCATACAACACATGCAAAAACACAGACATGCTGTAAGGATGCATAACACAACGGAGATATAACTATCAACTACGATGGCATCTCTTGGCCACCACAGCTTACAGTTATGTGGAAAAAAATTCACATTGCAGCAGAAAAACTTCAGTAAGTGGTATTAAATTATAGGAACCCCTGAACACTATTTGTAAGATCAGCAGAGAGACTCACCTAAACACCACACAAACCACTGCCAGCACCACGGCAAAAATGACCACCATAACAGCCACGACACTCAGGATGACAGTCAGCAGCAATTCTACAGACAGAAAAACAGACCATTTTAAAATGCAACTTTTCTCTCCTATTCTGAATTCACTCAACAGTTCCTGGGAAGTGAGATTGTTATTTCTGTACATCAAAAAAGGTTGTTTTTACCACTTGACTCACAGTCCAGAACAACAGTTACTTTTACATGCAGTGTTACTCCAGTGTGTCACATAACCGTGTCAACAAGAAAGTGACATTTTGTTTGGAATGAAAGGCATCAAACTGGTGATGCACACCCTGCATACCACCATATAAATGTACAAGTAAATATACATATGCCAAGTAACATTTCCACTAAGTTTGAGCCATCTAGGCTGCTTGCTTTTCTGAACTCGACCTTTGACCAAACTAAGTAAATAACTAAGTTGGAAGGAAATCCACAAAGTTTGAAGGAAGTCTGTCCTGCCTTTGCGATTTATCTTGTCTACAGACAAAAACACAAACACACATGCCACGTCATTGACATGCACTGAAAAGAAAATGAAAGGAGTACACTAAATCTTTTGTAATCCATTTTAAATAAATTTCTACTCATATGATTATTTGCTTGGATTGTCTTGAGCATTTTTAGTCATACATGGTCTCAGTCCACCCAGCTATATATGGGTGCTGCCTTGGCTGAGGATAGTAACCTGTGTCAAACTGGTGTCACGTCCAGGGGGAGATGTAGACTCTTGTCCACTTGATACTACGGGAACTGGAGAAATGTACAGGCACCAATGGGCCTTAGGGCCCATTCTGACTCTCCCCCCCCCCCCCCCAAAAAAAACCCCCAACAAGACAACATACCATATATTCTTGACTATAGGTATGTCACACCAGAATATTCATTGCATCTGTCCAAAAATGTCATGAAGAGGAAAAGCACAGATAAGTTGCATGTATTTCTGTAAAGTGGTACGACTGCTTTATGCAACAAGAAGGAAAAAATTAATGAAGTCATTTATTCTTAAGGCCTTTGTAAAATTTATATATAAGCAGGGGTGCACATAACTGGTACACATCGTGCTCATGTGTGCTAAAAATCACTGATGCACAGTAGACAACACAGAGGGAAACACTGTTCCTACAATCTGTCATTGCTTTCCTCCTATGAAGTGCTTCCCTTGTGTCTTCTGCTGCGCATCATGTTTTTTTTTAGCACGTACGAGCACACTGAGTACCAGTTATGTGTATGCCCATTTATAAGGGGGAAGACAACATTAGTAAGCAGTATATAAAAGGCAAATTAATATTGTACAAAGCACAAAGAAGTCGAGAGTAAATTGCTTCTTGTCGCCACTGAACACATAGAAACGTCAAGTAGCTAAATGTGCACGTGCGACTCACTACATGTAAATAAACAATTTAATTGAAAATACAATTTTAAAATCGTTGTAGGTAACCTTTTTCATACAGCATCCATCTTAAGGGTGCATTATTGCCACTTTTTGCTCGTTCAGATCTGTATGCAGGAGCAGCTTGTCATGTATGCAGAAGCTGCCCTCTTGTGGCTGTAAATAATAATGCAGGATATTTATGACAAGTTGCTTAGAAACAGATAAGCAACTAAGACTTGACCTGACTTTAATTCCTTTTCCACTGCATACCACTAGGTGACACTGCCACCATAATAAAAAAAAGTAAGACCTGAGACACTGTGGTTTGTCCCTACATCTCAAACCTGACCTCTAGTAAGTTTATTCTAAAGTCAAATTGAGGTTCAAATCTGTCAGATTAATGACCGTAGGTTGGGGCAGGTTCTATAAAGAGTACTATGAAATTCTAAAACATTGCTGAGGATCATTGTTTTCTTACTCTGGCTCCTCTGCAGAGTGATTTTTGTAATGACACTGAACTCTCCTGTTTCAGGCATGCAGTTGGACATGTTGAGGTAGAATCTCTCGGAGACTGTGATCTCGCTGTCGGCCTCCTCGTCCTCCCTGCGGCTGTAGTCCTCTTCTAGGGAGCCGAATCTCTGCACTTGGATGTAAGTGTGCCGATCGCCGCACTTGGGCTGTTTCAGGTTGGCAAACATCAAATGTGCCTCCATTTTGGGGGGAACAGAGACGATCCAGGAGACTGTGGCATAAGACTTCATTCCTACTGGCCAACCAGGAGTGCCCAAAAGAACAGGGGTGTCTTTCTTCAGAGATACAGTGAAAATGTATCTTTCTGAATAAGCATTAGGAAGACAAGATAACAACAAACATTAGTGAAGCCCATTAGGGATTTTTTTTTTTTTTTTGCCTCTAGTATCGCTCCAGCTTAAGACGCTCATTACCTGATATCTCTCCTTTAAAACTGGCAGCTAGCAGTGGCTGGGATGACATCCGCAGTGCTTTACCCTCTGTGCTGGAAATGGTGACAGAAGTATTGGTGTGGAGTTCTAATTTCTCTATGGCTCCCTGAGGGCAGAAGTGTCCAACAGAAGAGCCGTCGTCCTCGGCCACTTTGATAATGATGCTGTCATTACACAGCTGCCCAGGCAGAGACTGGCGGATGGGGACAGTGGTGGAGCGCAGTTCCATGCTACCGTACAGAGGAGGCTGTAGGTTCCAGGTCACACTGCTCAGTGGAGCAGGAAAACAGTGAGGCAGCGTTGGCATGGCGAGTGAAAAAGGACCCTTTGGGCAGTCTTCAAGATGACTGCATGCTAGATAAAAGTGAGTGAAGAGAAGATGAAAAGTCAGCAAAAATCAAAGAAGAGAATCTGTTAAAGTCACACTTTAGGCAAAACAACATAAAGTAATGCCATGTTGAGTGAGGCATTGAAGGTGTTGACTGTGTAAATGTCTGGTGTAAGAAATCGTTCAGTCACACTGACAACAACGGTCAACAATTTAAATTTTTTTCTTGCATGGACTTTGAGAACTGATTTAGGGTAATTTTGGGATGCTGAATCTGAGCTCAGATTTCCTCTATCAAATCACGTTTTTTTTTTTTGCAATCTGCATGTTCCGTATTGATGGATTACACAAAAGTTGCTCATTCACTCGCACGTTTTACACAACTAATCATGCACAAATGCTGCTTTAAAAGCGTAGTTTTTAAACCAGGTTCGCAAAATGTGAACAAGAGCCGCAATAAAGAATTATTAACCGAGCAAGCAAGAATAATATGTGTTGGAAGTGTAACAGCCATGAAGGCCCATTTATTCATGCTATGTGGGCTTGTCCTGTGGTTCAACCATTTTGGAAAAGAATAATTAAAACATCTGAGGAAAGGTTGGGTACACGCCTGAGTCTGCTCATCTTTGTCTGTTAGGAGACAGATCCTGTCTTCCCAATATTGCTAAAAGTAGTAGTGCTTTGGTCCAAGCTGCTAGAGTTATTCTTCAAAAGTGGAAAAATCCAGAGGCTCCTGTCTTTAAGGAATGGGTTAATTCCATGATGGATATAGCTTCATATGAACTTTTGGTTGCTAAACTGCATAATTGAAAATAATCATACTTGCAAGTATTTAACACTTGTCTAAGGAGTTAGCTAAATTTTGTTGTATTTCTGTTTAATTTTGTATACTTGTATTTTCGTTTTAATGTACATTTGGAGTAGTGTTGCTGTCATGTTTAGTCTGTGCTGTTCTGTTTGTTTGTTTTATATTAAAACTTAATAAAAACTTTAATAACAAAAAAAAGTGATGTGAATGGCAAAAACTAACACCAGATTCGGATTCAGGGCCCCCAAATTATACAAAATCCGTTGAAAAACTCCATGCAAGAAAATCATGTTGACCAGTATAATGTAACGTGTGTGTATATATATAGCTTTATTAATTCAGGATTCTGTGAAATCCAGCAATTCAGAAGAATTCATTCATATAATTCATACACACAACTGTCCTGCTATTTCAAGGATCTAGCTTGACAAACCCACCTCTTTCTCTTTCAAAAAATAAATACATTAAATTATATATATATATATATATATATATAAATAAAAATAAACATTTAAAAGTCACACTAAAGTCCATCTATTAGGGCACTCAGACCCTGTCCACAGGTATATGGGCATTTTGGAAAATGTGTGTGTTTTGGTCTTCAAATTCCAGGGTTGAGATTTTAAAAATTTCTTATACAGTGTTTATACATAGACAAGGATGTTTTCCTTGTCTACTGTATCGAGAAGCCTGTCCTCAACATTCAACCTCCTAAGTCTGCATTAAGCAAAAAGTCATGAAGTTCTTCAAAGAAGAATCCAGCACAGCTCAAAGTCTGGAATATATCTAGGTGCCAAAAGGATGTTTGTCCTGAGCCTAACACAGGATGGCCAGGTGTTATAAAACTCACCACTGTCAGGATTTAAGACCTTTTAAAGTGCATTCTTCGCGAAGAGTGGGGGTCCTTATGGGCATTTTCACAGTATCGTAGAGCGTTGGGGTTGCACCGAAATTGGCCTTATATTTCCAGTATCTAAACATATTAGGTAAAATGTCATAGAATGAAGTACCTGTAAATACAAAAATAACAAACAAAAACTATTTGTTTATCTTGAAAATATATCAAGCAGTTGAATTTTGGACAGAAATTACTTTCCCATTTGAAAAATTCAGTTTTCCAAGTTGAATAATTTCCAAGGCAGAATATTCACCACAAAAATATTCACTGGTAAAATACATTAGAATATGTACTTTTACTAAATGATGCAATAGTGGCTATTTGTAGGATTTTTTCCGCACAGGGTAGAATTGAATCCGCATGAGTAAGTTTCCGTCCAAAATGTCCACTCCGACTTTTCCATTTGTTGCTCTAACAAGAAATACATCTTTGTGAATCAGATACACTTTTAATAAAGTGAATCTATGTTTGTCACCTTAGGGCAAAACATATCTGAACTATCTTCTGAAACTTGGTATTGAGAAGCATGTGAACATCATTCCGTCCAAAAGTGTCCACTCCGAAATACACATTTAAGTCCTCGGTATGTTAACACTGTAAATATTTCTGCTAGGGTAATAAAAAATATCCACTCACTTCATAATATACATATTATGCACTTGGAAAATGATTGGCTGTGTAGAAGAATTTTTAGGTCCTTATTTGAACTGTGATGAACTATCAAGTGTCCTGATCTGAACTGTATGTCCTCTGGCTGAACTAGCAGGTGTTCAACCCAAAAAAAGGGCTCTATTAGTCATTCGGTCTGTCAGGGGCTTTCCAAGGCCTTTTAGGTGCTTTCCCGCAGGCCACGTGCAGGGGCCTCGGGCCAGCTGCACCTGTGGCTGAGGCCACGTGCGGGGGGCCTCAGGCCAGCTGCACCTGTGGCTGAGGCCACGTGCGGGGGGCCTCAGGCCAGCTGCACCTGTGGCTGAAGGTCTTTTAAAAAAATCAGTTGTAAATCCTTCACGTTTTAATGGGAGCGTTTGTCACATTGAAATAATGGCCTAACACCTGCTTAGGGTTCACTAGAGGACGCTTCCAATAGAAAACCATGTCTTGGGAATGAAATAAATAAAAAAGTCGAAGGAGGAGCGATGCCCGCGGGTCTCCAATAAATAGATGAGCACGGTTGTCACATATTCAGTCTCTCTAGAGGACTCAGTTTGTCTAAGCTCTGTGTCGAAGGCTTAAATAAACTTAAAAACTCTGTGCATTTTATCTTGCTTAAGGCTGAATTATTCTAAAGTGTTGTGTCCTTTTCTAGCATATCACTTAATTAGTTTGTGTTATCTAAAAGACGACATCCCGAGAAGACTAAAGACGAACCACGACAGAACTTGGCGAGCCAGCCAGGAGGGTCCAGGGGCATTCCGACAGCCTGGGGCAGTCCAGCTCATCCCTCCAGACCGTAAATAACAGTGATCACGACTAAAAGGTAAGCAGAAACCTTTTATAACTTCTGCACGATCTGGAGGAGTGAGTCGGGATTTCCGCCCAAGTTGACAGGTGATATTTTTAATTGCCTCTTACCCAAAAGAACCTGGACTAAGAAAATTGATAAGAGACTAAAAAAGATAAGATTGAAAATTATCAGGCCTTGTAGATAAAATGCTCAGAAGGTGTGTGTTCCCGGGAAAAAGAATGTCTGTGTGAGTGAAAGGTCAGGAATGTTCATGAACTCTGGTGCGGAAAAGAGTGCATGGAGAACTAACCTGGATGCTTGGGGAATAATTGGTGTTGAAATTCGTTACTAACGTGCCGGCTGATAGCATGCGCTGTAGGGGTTAATTTAGGGGAGTATACTGACAAATAGATACAAGGTAATACAAGGTTACTTAAAGAGTTTAACAGAGACTGAAGTGAAATAAGTGAGAAAAAGAGTTTAACAGAGAATACGTGCAGAGGAAGCACAAGATAAGCGCCTGAGGGGGCGCAGTAGAAATACCGTACGTGATAAAGAGATTTAAAGAGAAAAGTGCAAAGTAGCACAGCTGACGGTAAGTAAAAGAGCTCAATAAAGGACGTCATTTTTTAAGAAAAGAGAAAAACTATCAAAAAAAAAAATGAATGAAGAGTTAGTGCAGAATACATGAGAATTAATGAAGCAGAAAATAGTGCAGTAAGGCACCAAATACACGCTTGTGGGGCGTGGGAGAAGAATAAGTAATTAAGTACACAGTAATATGAGTTTTTTTTATAAGAAAAGAAAAAGAGAGTATTTTCAGTGCAAAGGCACATTAAGCTCACGAGGAGCTCGGTAAGTGAAGAAAAAAAAAAGGTAGAAGAAAGTGCAGAAAGGCACAGGATACGCACGCGAGGCGCGGTAAGGCGTAGAAATAAATGAAATATTGTACGCTCAAAGAGTAGCTTGTTAAGAAAAAATAAATAAATAATATATACGAGTTTCTGGCAGCGCCGGAGAAGCTGTCTAACGTGAAGAAGAGATACATACTTAAACAGAACACATTGGTGTTAAGTGAATAAAAAGGTTGTTTAAAGCCGCGGAGTAAAGGGTGGCAGAAGTCTAGATAGAGATATATAGAAAGTTGTTTTTAATCATTTTTGTGTATAAAGCTTTTGAAGATTGGTGTGTGGGAGAGCGGAGAGTAAGCGGGGAGTTGCAGGCAAAGCTGTGAGGGCTTGCAGGCTGGCTGACATACAAGATTAATGTAAAGAGTACGAGGAGGAGGAGACGTTTAGACCCAACAGAAGGACTTGGGAGGTGCATGACAGGCAGAGAGGAAAGTGTGAAACAGAGACAGTGAAGAAAAAGACAGGAGAAGAGACTGCTATGTAAATACAGAGAAGGTAGATATTATTTCAAAGAAAGAAAACTAGAAGGAAAAATAGATAGTCGGGAGCAAAGACATTAGGAAGTGTTAGGGTTGTAAGAGGAGTAAAGAAATAAAATTGGTTATAAATCAAAAGAGTTAAAGCTTAGATTATAGTGAAAAAGCTGACAGACTGATCAATGCTTTCTGACAGTCTTTGATGGGAGACTTAAGTGATGATGAAACAATACTCCCAGAACATTACTTGACTGACGGAGACGTCGAAACCCAGGGAATCAGGACACATTTTTGGCTGGAAAGGACCTATTTTGACAGGGTAGGAGCAGAACATTGGCAGGACGAACAAGAGATCAATCAGAAATTATGGCAGATTACTAAGGTAATCAATCTGAAGCAAAAGAAAAAACAATTCCCTCTAATTAATTGGGAGCTGCTGATAAGACGTCTGTGGCATCAGGGTTTAACCCCGTGGCTGGAGCTGCTTTGTGCTGATCCTAATAAAGAAATTAGCATACCATTAAATCATTTAATAACACTACCAACCGATCCAGGTGAAGAACTGTTTCCTAGGTTGACTCTGACTGTGGTCCCAAGGAAGGTTCGGTGGGAAATAGGTAAATTTTCGTATTTAGTTAAAGAAAAAGAAGACGGGCATAACAGTTGGAAATTTAATCCTTTTAAGGGTTTAAAATACAAAACAGGTGTTACAGCCGGCAAGTTATTGGTCTGGATCAGGACAGCCCCTGAGGGACTACCAGAGCACCATAGAAACATCTCACATAGCGTTTGTCAGGGTTACATGGGTAACTCTCAAGGTCAAGGTCAGGAAAGTACCCCGCTAGACTTAGTACTAAGAAAATATCCAGGAAAAAGCATTAAGGCCAACCAATGTATGAGAAAGTGGCACAAAAGGTCACATGGGGGCAGGCAATGGCCTTTGGAGGGATCATTTGATCCGGTGATGTGTGAAGCAGTTGCGGTAGAAATACAGAAAAAAGAAATTAAAGATCAGCAGAAGAACGTGAATAACAATAAAAAACGCACTGAAGAAAAAGAAGTTTTGGCCTTGTTCAAGCAGGAAGCGCAGAGGCTACAGCAGAAAAGAGAAAAAATGACAGAGGAAAGATCCAAAGACACTAAAGCCAATGCACCGAGCTGGGAAGCAGAGCCACCCCCATATAAACGTCATGATATGGGAAGGACAGCTGGACAATTTGTATTAGGAACTCATGAAGAGGACCAAGGCATGGATGTGGAGGGCAAATTCACACTGACACTAAAAGCTCGAGAGCCACAAGGAGACAGGTCCTCGATCTGTCAAATGGATCATACAAGGTCTCCAAGTCCAGAAGTAAGTTGTTTCCCATCACGACCAGTAGGGGGAGCCACATATAACAGTAACACTGAAGTAGACGAAGATAGAGAGAAAGACCTGAAGTCTCCACCTGCGCCCCGAGGTCCGCCGAAAACCGTCCCCTCCCACCATAAGTCAGCCGACTGGACCTTCTCAGGCTATAGAGGTTCCAAAGAGTGGCACAAGAGCTTCTGTGACACACTGGATCTGGCCAGAAGAGATAATGAAGAACTAGCTGAGCAACTTCAGCTAGCGAAGGAAAGAATACAAAGACATAGGGACGCCGAGGAAAGAAGAATATTACAACAATCGACGCCCAATCAAGGGAATCACATTATAGAGCCACCCACCCGAAAAATTTCTGGTGAGATCATCATTGAGAGTGCAAAAGAGGCCCGACTAAGGCAAAGACAACAATGTGTAGCCAAAGACACAGCGGCTTTAGAACAGAATATAACTAACTGGATGGACCGCCAGGGACCAGTCAGTCGCACTCGATCTGGAAGACAATATGGAGCCCCCACAGAAGAAGAGGAGGACGAAGACCTCATATGCCCACTGGTCGTTAGAAATGGTCATCATGTGTATACCCCATGGAGCTGGACAGACATGGTGGGGCTGGCCAACAGGCTGCCAGACATCACCCAAGGAGCTGGGAGATGGATAACTGCCTTAGAAGAAGGCACTGCAGGGGTAACCTTGTCTTTAGGTGACATAAAAGCCTTGCTAATGCATGTCATGGGAAAACATGACACTGAAGAATTAGCAGGAAAGGTTGGACTAACACAGATGATGGGCACTAATCAACATGATGAAGTCCCCTTTAATCGCTATAGAAACTCCATGTGGGAAGGACTGAGAAGAAAGTACCCTGAGGTCTTGGATCCCTCTAAATTGGATGATGAGGAGTGGACACCTGAAGAGTGCCCAAAGAAGTTCCTGCACCGATTCCAGAAGAGATGGGCGGAGGAAACAGGAAATGCATGGAACCATTCTCCAGCAACTGAAATCCTGTTTAAAATAACTGTAAAAAAGGCTCTACCAGATGAGGTTCAGAAAGCCCTAGATGGAGTCGTGGGACTATCGAAAATGAATTGGGCTTTATACTCTGAGCATATTTGTCACCATCTTGAAATCTACAAGAAAGAAAAACAAAAAGAAGAAGATGCAGCAAAATCCCTGACGAAAAAATTGGTGCAGATGCAATTGGGAGAACTAACCAAAGGCAAGAAAGAAAAAACAAAGACCCAGGCACCAATGATGACCCCTGTTCCTTCTGAGCCGGCAAGCACGGGCCTTACGGCAAACACCGCTGCCACCATACAGGCACCTGTGGTAACAGCCACACAGAGCCCCCAAGGAGTAGCAGGGAGCACTCCTACAGGAGAAGTCTCAGCACCAGTGGAGCATCACTATCACTACCATAGCACTGGCACACCCGGGAATGGACCCACCTACAGTCATGGGTGGAGAGGAGAGTCACGGAGCTTTCAAGGTCAAAGAGGAGGGTGGCGAAGAGGATCTCGCCAACCTTCATTTAGAAGCAGATTCCAGAACTCAGCTCCCAGGAACAGTCAAGCGGGACCGCCTATGGGACCAACACCCCCAATAGGGGATCAACCCTCTAATGAGTGCTGGAGCTGTGGACAACCTGGACATCGAATGAGAAATTGTCCGGCCCGACCTTGGGTTGGACCCTCTGCCTATTGGCAATAGGGAGGCCTAGAGAAGACAGAGGGGGAAACGGTGGCATTGGCTATTTCGATGATACCTAAGGAAGAGCCAACCGTCACCGTTAATATACAAAACAGAGATTTCCCTTTCATGGTGGATACAGGGGCAACATACTCTTGCATAGGGAAAATGGGCGCACATCTCCCCCTCTCTGGGTCTGTAATTAAGACCATCGGCTTCTCTGGGAAAACTCAAATAATACCTTTTACACGCCCACTTCCTGTAACGATTGCAGGAAAAAACAATTGAAGCACCCCTGTTATACTCACAAAATACACCTGTGAATTTGCTGGGAAGAGACATTTTATGTAAGCTACAAACCCAGATAGTGTGTACCCATCAAGGACTGCGAATACACTTTCCTGACGAAGTACTCGCCAACATTATGGTGCTTATGGACATGGAAAACAAGGTCCGACCTGTGCAACCCATGGTATACTGGCTGAAGTTACAACCAGAAAATTCAAATCTTCAACTGGAATGGGAAAAATGGAAGCCCTGGGCAGAACAACACTATGCAGCAGTATATACACCTAGTTTACCTTTACATGTCACCCTGATGTTCGATGCCAAACAAGAACAGGCTGACTATGCATGCTGCTGGGATGTATTGATGAATCAACGGCTGTTTCACATAACCACCACAGTAATTTATTTAGGCCCCCAAGGGGCCGCAGCTTCTGTCAAGCTAACTTCAGCTGAACAACAATGGTATCAAGTGCCGAATGCCACGCCTCATGTGACCCTTTTAGTCTCAGAAAAGTACGAATCCCATGACCTAGGTCCAATGGTAAAGACAGCCTCAGAAGTTGAAGAATGGCAAAACATGGAAAGTCCACAAGTACATCTGTCAAAAGACCAGCAGTTTGTACGAATTAACTTAAAAGTAAATGATGAGGCTATAGCTCAAAAAGTGGAGCTCAATCCTAGACCAGAGGGACAGATGGTGTTATCGGCCCAACAAGAGAAATTGTTAGAGCAAATACCACCAGTGGTGTGGTCCAAAAGCAAAACAGATGTAGGACTAGTAAAAACAGCCTTACCAGTAAAAATAAAAGTAAAACCGGGAGCAAACTGCCTCACCAAAGGCAGTATCCATTAAAACCTCAGGCTATTGAAGGCATAAAACCAGTAATTAAGGGACTAATGGCAGCTGGAGTTTTAATAAAAGCTGCAAGCCCATGCAATACTCCTATCTACCCTATCCCTAAAAACAATACCAAAGAGTATCGGCTGGTACATGATCTGCGTCCTATCAATGCAATAATAGAAATGGATGCACCTATAGTACCTGATCCGCATACTATACTATCAAGCATCCCTGCTGGAGCAAAATGGTACACAGTAATCGATCTGTGTTCAGCCTATTTCAGTGTGCCTGTGCACCCACATTCACAACATTTGTTTGCATTCACATTTCTGGGACAACAGCTAACGTATACACGGCTACCTCAGGGACTGAACCTGTCCCCAGCCATCTTTAACAAAGTCCTGGCTGAAGATTTACAACACCTTGACATACCCAGTACATTGGTGCAATATATGGATGATCTCCTTATTGCATCAGAGACTCAAGAACAGTGTGAAAAAGATTCATTAATTGTATTGCATGCATTGGCAGATGGAGGTCATAAAGTAAGTAAGGACAAATTGCAGTTCTGCAAACAACAAGTAGAATACTTGGGAAGACAGTTGTGTGGGACCACGCGATGTATAGCCCCAAGCCAAGTGGAGGCTATAATCAAGGCTCCCAAACAGTAGGACAGATGCTTTCATTCCTTGAGATGGCAGGGTACAGTCGGCCGTGGATTTGTGATTATGCTATAAAAACTGCACCTTTGCGTGCCATGATTAGAGCAGTGGGGCAAACAAGCAATGCAGCTCTCCTCGTCTGGACAGATGAGGCAACGGGAGCTTTTGAGGCCCTAAAAACAGACATGCAATCTGCTCCCGCGTTAGGTAACCCAGATTATGGGAAACCTTTCCATTTGTATGTTACTGAAAAAGCTGGTTATGCTTGTGCTGTACTAATGCAGGAAACAAATGAAGGAAAACAACCACTGGCCTATTATAGTACAAAGCTTGACAACATTGAAACAGGATTGCCACCATGCTATCAGGGTCTAGCAGCAGCTGCCTTTGCATTTCAAAAAGCATCATCCATAATCATGGGACATGCAGTAACGTTGTACACGTCGCATCAGTTACATGCCCTGCTAACCAGTCAATGTTTTGTCTTAACACAAGCTAGACGCACTGGATATGAAGTTGTGTTGTCCGCTCCAGAAATAACAATACAACGTTGTCACACGGTGAATCCCGCCACCAAATTGACCACACCGTTAGATGGTACTCCACATAACTGTGTGGCAGAGACAGAGAAATTTTTGAGAGCCAGAGAACATTTGTATAATCAATCAATCAATCAATCAATTTTTTTATATAGCGCCAAATCACAACAAACAGTTCGTGGACGGCTCATGCTTTCGGGATGCCGCGGGATTGCATGCGGGTATGGGGATTGTTAAACTAAACACGGATGGCGAGACCTTTGAATTACTGGAGTCCCAAGGAATTGATCAGCCTTGTTCAGCCCAACTGGCAGAAATCAAAGCCTTAACTATGGCTTGCCAGATAGCTAAAGATCAACGTGTTAATATCTACACAGACTCAGCCTACGCTTATGGCGTATGTCATGTACATGCAAACATTTGGAAATAAAGGGGATTCCTGAGAGCAGATGGCACCCCTGTCACTCATGGAGAAGCGATTTCCCAACTGTTACAAGCTCTCCAATTACCGTCTGAGGTAGCCATCATTAAATGTGCAGGTCATCAAAAGAATAATAACATCATAGCTCAAGGTAACAACCTAGCAGATGACGCAGCTCGCAAAGGAGCACAAGGGGAAAATATGTTTCCCCTGTTAACCATCCAAGATTGTGCCCCACTGGTTTCACTTGACGCACTGATAGTGGCTCAAAGTAGGGCCAGTGGAGAAGAAAAACGAATGTGGGTTAAACGAGGCGCTATTGAGACACGCAGTCAGGGGCCAGCGGACAACCTGTGGCGCAGTAGTCATGGACATTTTGTGTTACCCACCAATTTATTACGACATGCAATCATTTGGGCCCACGGACCCGATCATTGTTCGCGAGTCCAAATTATGAACAAACTAAAAGCTGTCTGGTGGTCACCATATATGGCAGCTACAGTGGACCGTTTGTTGAATGAGTGTGAGGTATGTGCACAGTACAATGTCCAGAAATCATTCACAGCCCCTTTAGCCCACATTCCGGTCCCTGATGGGCCATTCAGACATCTTATGATGGATTTCATAGACATGGGAGCTGAAAACCGAGTTAAACGAATGAGATATGTTTTGGTAGTGATATGCAGATTCAGCCGATGGATTGAGGCAGTAGCCTCTGCAAATCAAGACCATAAAACGGTAGCCAAATTCCTGTGCCGAGATGTCTTTCCAAGATTTGGCATTCCAGATACTATCTCATCTGACAACGGTAGGGCTTTTGTAGCCAAGGTTACACAAGAAACATTCAAACAATTGGGTATCAAACAGAAATTTGGGTGTGTTTATCACCCCCAATCAAATGGGGCGGTGGAACGGGCTAATGGCATTTTAAAGAACAAACTAGCAAAAATCATAGCAGACAGCAATGGCAAACTAACCTGGCTGGATGCGTTGCCGCTTGCTTTATTGTCAATGCGCTCACAAACTAACCGACTAACCCATTTGACACCATTTGAAGCTCTTACAGGTCGGCCGATGCCTATTCCATACCTGAGAGGACCCTACGAAGGACCATCGCTGGAGCAGCTACAAGACGAATGGCATAATTATCTGAGACCGTTAACCCAAATACACAAAACTATCTTTTTGCAGGTCAAAGGTGCTACAGAAGACAGAGAAGCAGAGATTCCACTCGAAAATCAGAGCATCCAGCCTGGTGATCTGGTTTACGTCAAAGTGTTCAAAAAGAAGTGGGACAGGCCCCGCCGAGAAGGTCCTTTTAAAGTTATTCTTGCCTCACGTACAGCAGTCAAAGTAGACGGTAAGGACACTTGGTTTCATTTAAACCACTGCTGTAGGGTTGGTGGCCCAGCGCCCCTGCGGCCTCGGCAAGCTCGTCTTGGCAGAGCCGCCGGGCCAAGGGGGGAAGCAAGAGAAGCCAGAGACCCTACAGCAGCACCGAGGGACGGCCACGCCTCCCTGCAGCCAGAAGCAGCACCGAGGGAAGGCCACGCCTCCCTGCAGCCAGGCGAACACCGGCCAAGGCGCTCACAGAGACTGATTGAACAAAGACGACGCACAGCTTCAGAGAGTAGTGGATCCCTGCCAGATAGAGCAGCGACAGACTCAGATGCAAACTCAGAAACAACTGGAGATGCAGGCCAACAGACAGACAGAAATACAGACCGACAGATAGACAGGCCACAGGAGACATCAGACTCGGACAGCAACTCAGTAGATTTACCGACAGAAGAACCGCAGGAAGTACAACCCAGACAAAGCACAGATACACCACACATCCCTAGTGACAGCTCATCTAGCGACGGCTCACTCAGTAGCACATCTAGTAGTACATCTCAACAGTCACCAGAACAATGATTAAGGAATTATTTAAGGGATTGACAATACTACTGGTGGTTAGTATGGGAGAACATAGACGTCCAAAACATACAACGGACTGTGCCGTGGCCATGGCCGCAATAGCAGCTAAACAAGGCATTCTAAACACAGGAAAAACATATAATTTGGTATACATTAAATCAAAAGCCTACAAGAACATAGGAATACAGGGAAAGCTGGGGGATTACATATTAGGTGAAGCCATTAGCATCAAATGTGAAGAGGAGGGAACACTCAACATAGAGGTAATTTGTGATAAAAGAGGATGCAGGGAAACCAAGCAAGACGTAACTGTTACAGTACATGAAGCCACAAATGGGTAAAAATCAAACCAAGGAAAAAGAGGACAATTAGAAGCCTAGAAACAAGCAGTCACTTAGGGAGATGGGATCCCAGTACAGACCTAGCCCGCACACAAGGGTTGAAGACCAATTTATTTACCAATGGTTGAAATTTTCGGCTAGGCAGATTAGTGAAAAGCCATGCATAGCCTGTCACCGGAAGGGTGTGATACCTCAGGCTAAACCCCTACCTGATATCAACAACTGTTATAGGAGCCCCCAACATAACTCAGACCAAGCAGAATGCTATACACAATGTGTTATGAAAATGGCAGTAGGTGATGAAAAATATGCTGCCGACAGTAAACTTTGTCCAGTGCCTCTAAGTACAGAAGGAACCGTTCCACCTATGATTAAAATAGAGAAAGGGATGATACACCCATTCTGTATAGCTAAAGGCTTAGTAGCACAATACATAAGCGACTGGCAGGTAGGGACGACCCAGTCAAAACACCACATACAGTGTATGCAACAGCAGCAAGAATACAAACCGGCCAAAACAGCATGGAACATTACCGTCTGTCACACTCTGCCAGCAGCAGGCATACATTGTGAACAAATAGTACCGGCCACAGGGGGGGTCTGTAATTGGACTGAATCTCACCCATGCTTCATGGGTATCTACTCCAAATTTAGCTAAGGGAACGGTACCCTTAGCTGACATCTTTTGGATATGCGGACAAAAAAGGAAACTCCTGTCATCGCTGTCCCCGAATTGGAAAGGCCTTTGTGCTCCTGTGATGCTCACAGGAGCAATAACAGTAATTGAAATGCCAAATGCAATACAGCCCATGCCACAGAAACTTCGTAAGAAAAGAGGAATAATGACGTTTAAAACAGACTACAACATCACAGTAAGAAACGGGATACCAGAGGGGATACCCCGACAATTAGAAGCCATAGACAGTAGCAGAGTTAAAGCAGATGAAGACGCGGATAAATGGGGATGGGCATTGTCTCTGTTCGGGGTTACTCCAAAAATCCGTTCTAGGTTCCAGGAGGTGCAGTGGATTAATTACTTGTGGTATAATCAACAAAGATATTTGAATTGGACATTGGCAGCTGTAGGAGCCTTAACCGAACAACTGCACGGCACCTCGCTAATGACAATGCAAAATAGATTAGCTATCGAGATGATGATGGCTGATGAACAAGGAGTTTGTATTATGATCAAAGCCACCGAGTGTTGCACAGCTATTCCCATGCGTACAGGGGAAGACGGAAATTTGACAGAGCTCTTAATCACACTTGAAGAGATGCAACAGGAACTGTTAAGTAACTCCATAGGAGGGAGAAATGAAACTGATGATTCTGGATACATTGTAGGGAATGGAATGAATATTGCCCACTATTTTCACTGTTTGGGGCTCTAAGGAGAGGGTGGATATCATGGAAAGACTGGTTATACCAGATAGGTGTAGTCTTGGCACTAACAGGGGTGGCGGTCTTGCTGGTAATATGTTGTGGTATTCCCTTGATAAAATTTCTGGTCAATAAATTGATTTCATCCACAGTAGGACAGCTCCCACTGTTAGCCGTCCGAGCCCTAGAAGAAAGCACAAACGAAATAGACAGAGAACCAGAATATATGTAAATGGATGAAATACCAATTATCCTCCCCGACAGCCCCCAGCTACCTAATATTGTGGCGTATACCCCAGATAGAGAGGACTGGGATGGACCGTGCTTGGTGATATTGTAGACGAGGAAGAAGACATGCACGCACATTTACATTCACACACATGCACCCACAAAAATGAGGGATAGGATAGACAATATCTGAAAGAATGACATGGAGCTGTAATAATGAACGTATATGTATATTACTAGGACACAGGAGTATGGCTGAGAGACCAGACTCCCCTGATCAGGGACCTATGCCTGATCTGCCTCTATCAAGTCTGACTGGACTCTCAGAACTGTTTGGAGAAGAGGATATACAGGAGGGACGGTCGAGCCATGATTGGTCGCCACAGCCGCCATCCATCCAGCAGCTAAACCAGTTGGCAACAGAAGGATCTTCATCGTTCCAGCACCTGGCGATGACGGCTTCACAGAATCTGCCTGCAGCAAGAGTCGGCCCGAGGACTCCACCATCACCTGAAGGACCCTTTGGACTCAGGAACACACCCCTTCCGCAGATGCCATGGAGACAGTCACATGTGCCAGTGGCAACGATACCCTCCAGGGGAGACAGCCAAGGTCGGCCATATGCAGCAACCGCCCGAGTGCATCCTAGACCCAATTCACTGCTAGGACCTGTCCCCAGCTTTCCACCCCCAAGGTAGGAGAGATATTCCGATCAGTCCAGTACCTCTGGAGAAGGATCAGCAGGGTGGACCTTAGCCGAACTCACCGACCAGGACAGAGGGGAGCTTTGTACAGGCTACTAAATGTCCAGAGTGTCCCAACCACTTGCCTGAGCGACATCAACAATACTCCCCCCACACACGAAATGCCTTCCCCCTTGTACTTCCTGTCCCCTGGACTGCACAACCTTAATCTGGTCATGGTCACCCCACAGGACATGACAATCTTGGTTCGAGAGCTTTGTCTGCCACAAGAGTCTGTTCCAAAAACCTTGGAGCAGCTCCTGCCCCTCACAAATCACATTCCCCATGGACTATTTGAGGAACTCATGCCACAACTGAGTCAGACAGCTGCATACCTGTTAAGGATACACCGTGACAATGCCAACATCTCTTGTGCTCAGGAGGGCCTCCATACTCAACTGTGTGGTCTTCAGTCTAGTATGGACATGCTAGCCAGCATGATGGAGCATATGGAGAGGGAACAGCTAGGGCTGGCCACCACCACCCTGAATGTGGGCAAGAATTCTCTGGGGGCCCTGTACAGCTTGGCCAAGCAGCACAAGGAGCTGGAAAGATCCATCAGAGAACTGCGCAACTGTCTGAAAGCCAGAATTCCTGATCCTTCCCCCACTACCCCTGAAAGGCCAACCTCCCCATATTCCCCAACTTCTCCCCAAAACTTCAGACGCTGAGTAAATGCTGAGGAGCGCGGACTGACGTAATGGCACTGAAAATGGACGATGATCTTGGTTCTTGAGTTTGAATTGCGGACTGGTTTCAGAAATCTAAGTGTAAATAAAAACAAAGAAGGATATATGTTAGTAACGAAGGTTGGGTAAATGTCTGTCCTTACCATCATCTGCGTAACACAGATAAAGCTAAATGCATACACATAGATATCACATTGCAAAGTTATAAAAAGGGGACCCTTACACGGCGTGTTTGGAGATTTAGTAGTAGAGATGCACCATAGGGACCCCTTTTTCTTAAATTATAGCATGCCTCAAGAGACATGCATCGCCTAAATTTGGCGTCTGGCCAAACAGGGCAGTAGAAAACAAGCTGAAAAAGAAGAAAAACAAAGTGGAAAATGTTGAGAAATGGCCTATAATGAAAACCATTATATGATTGACTAAGGCAAATGACTTAAGGACGGACATGAAGGGAAACCATTTATTGTGTTTATCATTTAACTAGATATAGCTGCGCTAACCTTAGAATAGTTTCTTGATTGGTTGACTAAATAGTGGTAACGTAGGGGTTATTTGATGCATTTAAGTAATAAATGTGTGGACGCTTAAACAAATAATATGAAGAACCAAGTATAATGGGTTGGAGCCTCTGGTTGAGTGAGACAATAGATGCCAGAAGATGATTGGTTGCACTGATGTCCATGTAAAGCCTTTACTTTGCCATGATTAAGAGGTTGCTGTAACTTGTTTTATGTGGCCATTTTAAGTGCCTTGAATTACACCAAAACTCAATGTTTGAATGTCACCTTGCGTTGATATAATCCAGCTAATTGATCACCTTGTGCCTTAGTATGTAGGTTCACCTGCACTTCAATATATTTACCGTGTGAAGTATCACTGATATTCATATCCGCACCAGAGTTATCAGTAATTCGAGTGATGTGTTTTTCTTTTTTATTGCAATGCATAAATGAGGATGTCTTGTCAGTAAACAACCCAAGAGTATAGCTGATGTAATGGGACTCTTTCGAGTCCCAGAGGAGGGACTGTAGAAGAATTTTTAGGTCCTTATTTGAACTGTGATGAACTATCAAGTGTCCTGATCTGAACTGTATGTCCTCTGGCTGAACTAGCAGGTGTTCAACCCAAAAAAAGGGCTCTATTAGTCATCCGGTCTGTCAGGGGCTTTCCAAGGCCTTTTAGGTGCTTTCCCGCAGGCCACGTGCAGGGGCCTCGGGCCAGCTGCACCTGTGGCTGAGGCCACGTGCGGGGGGCCTCAGGCCAGCTGCACCTGTGGCTGAAGGTCTTTTAAAAAAATCAGTTGTAAATCCTTCACGTTTTAATGGGAGCGTTTGTCACATTGAAATAATGGCCTAACACCTGCTTAGGGTTCACTAGAGGACGCTTCCAATAGAAAACCATGTCTTGGGAATGAAATAAATAAAAAAGTCAAAGGAGGAGCGATGCCCGCGGGTCTCCAATAAATAGATGAGCGCGGTTGTCACATATTCAGTCTCTCTAGAGGACTCAGTTTGTCTAAGCTCTGTGTCGAAGGCTTAAATAAACTTAACAACTCTGTGCATTTTATCTTGCTTAAGGCTGAATTATTCTAAAGTGTTGTGTCCTTTTCTAGCATATCACTTGCAATTAGTTTGTGTTATCTAAAAGACGACATCCCGAGAAGACTAAAGACGAACCACGACAGCTGTTAATTTTGAATAAGACCCACAAGGAATGTCTAAAATATGTTGTCCACTCCGAAACCATTTGTTACAAATCTTAAAGTATCCTGTATCATTAATCTTTCCTGATTTTATTGATTTATTTCTGTAATATATCAAGATACTTGTGACATTATATACTTTTGAACTATTTCTGACAGTCTTGACATTGTTTTAATTTTTTGCAGCCTATTGACTTAATATAATTATCCGAACTCCAACAAAAGATGCACAAATTGCTGGAATACAGTACAAGAGTTATCACTTTGGGCCATGTATTAATATTTTCTTGAAACTATGGATTAATACTTATAATAAAAACATAATTTGTTGTTATTCATACAAAAGACTAACATTTAGCTCTCATATTTGTCTCTTATGGGTAGAAAATTTTGGCATCAGAGGAGAATATTTCACTAAGACTCAAATTTTTAGTGGAAATTTCAGCTTCTACATCAACATTAGTCATCCAGTAAATTATATAAATAATCTAGGTAAGTTTTACTAAGAAACTTGAACTTATTTTAACTTGGAAATATGGCTATTACTGACAGTGGTAATTTTCTTGTATTTTTAACCTTTTGGATATGTATATTTTGAAAGACCAGAACTTGAGAGAAAATAAAGTTACAGCCAAAATTTAAAAAGTGTCTGCAACCATAAAGGTTAGATATATAAACTACAGTAATTACTAAAAACAGCAAATTAAAGACATCAATTTTTGACCTCTTTGGGACTAAATGCTCTACAATATTGTGAAAATTACCTTATCAGAAAGACATACTTTTCTCCAAAGTCCCAGAACCTTGTCTTCACAGCAAAATTCCAGTAAGTTCATATCACAGAAGAATTGCTATCAACTTGGAGATAACTACAGTTTTTCTGGTCAAAATCAATCTCAGATTGGCAGATTTCATGTTTTATGATGAAATCCAAAAAACCAACCTCTTCCAGTACGTGGAAGATACAACTATTTTTGTATCGAGTTTTGGTTTGACCAGGATTTGAAAGATGAATTTTTGTTTTTGGTGAATAGAAAATAAAGACACTCAAACCTTTATTCTGACAATCCCAGACGGCAAGCGCTGCAGAGATATATACATCCAGGTCAGCACAGCGATTCGAAATGCCATCAAAAGTCACAGTGGAACAACATAAATCGCCCCTGGTAACCAACAAAACCGGGCATGGTGACCGGACGAGTCCCTTGTCCAGGTCCTCCAAGTCAGCTGTGCAGATGAATGATTCATTGAATGGAGATGAGACCGCTCCCAGCATCTGACCTCACAGAGACTACCTGCACTGCGCATCAAGTAAGACCTGGGCTTTCTGTCAGAATCTAAGCGGAGTGGTTTTATTTAATTCTGTTCCCTGTCATCAACAATATCTTACATTAATAAATGCCAAAATAAATTTCCTGCTGACTAGGACGTAATTTACGTATTCTTAAAATCCCGCAACTAAACCATATTACATAAACGTCATATAATAATTGTTCACTGAACTTCGTCATCATAAAATTGCATTACTGTGATATGTCCTGTTATTCAACCCCTGACTGAGTTAAATAAATGTTTAAACGTATAAAGTGTCTGTGATTGTATGGTTTTACAGAGAAGTCAGACCTTGACCTGTCGAACTTCCGACCGGAATATCAGAGATTGATTTAATATTTCCTATTGACTGACCATAAAATCATTGATATTATAACCTTGTTATAATATCATTCAGTCATAGGTGGTGCCCCCATTATTCGAGGTAAAAGTATCCACAAGTGATAATATCAACATATCCAAAAACACATCTTTCCGCTACACTACGTATAGACACTGTATAAGAGTGTTCTTGTGTTTTTTCAGGCTTTTTCAGTGAGGGTTAGATCACCATCTGGTGCTTTGAAATGGATTTGACAAAGAGTTTTATGTTTTCATGTTGACCGAGATATTTTTAAAACACTGCTTCTGTGGACGGGATTTAAAACAAACTAACAAAAAAAACAAAGGTGTGAAATCCCCATTTTCAGAAATATCAGTGTACGTGTGGAACATTTTAGTGGCTATAATACAAAAATGGACATACACACATGGAGATGGGGACACTTACTCTAATATGTAAATTACATACCTCAAAATGTTAACTTATTATTATGGAATGAATAAAAATGCCAATTAATAAATAAGAAAAAATAAGTAACTTTCATTTAAAACTGTATTTTGTGTTACTTGGGTTTGTTTTTATGACATTATTTGTTTGATCATGAAAGCATTTAATTTTAAACACACACAAATCTAGAAGAAATTAGGATGTGTAGTAAACTATCCTTGACTTAACATAAAAAATACACTGACCAGGAAGGAAGACCTTTGAGAAACGGATTACTCGTGTTTCTATATTATACATGAACATTAATCCCAGGATGGATGGATGTGTGTTTATTTTGTCAAAAACATTTTCCAGGACCACGGACACCCTACAGAGATGAGAAGAAAGATGCAAATCTGGATTCACCTATAACCCTCCTGGCGATGACTTGAACATCTTCAGGAAAACAGTCCTTGAAAGTAAGCCAAGTAATCCGGTCTGACGGAACTGTGATCTTCTCCTGGGTCACAGAGTTAATCTTCATCTCACAGTCGGAGGCCGGCCTCAGCTTCTTGATGTAAAGCAAAAAGCCCTTCAACCTCCTCATGTTCACTTCACATGACTCTAAAGGAAACAGGACAAATGCACCATCACTATACATGCCTGTTCTTTTCTCCTCTCTGTCCCACACAGAGGCAAAAACAAATGTGTGACACATGCATGTGTCAGAGACATACAGTTTTATGCAAAAGTGTTGGCATCCCTGATGATTTGCATGATCTTCCTTTATAAATCATTGGTTGTCTGGATCAGCAATTTCAGCAAAATATATCATATAGTAGACAAACACAGTGATATTTGAGAAGTGAAATGAAGTTTATAGAATTTACAGACAGTGTGCAATAATTCTTTAAACAAAATTAGGAAGGTGCATAAATTTGGGCACCCCAACAGAGGAGAAAAAAAAAAAAAATCAATATTTAGTAGATCCTTCTTTTGCAGAAATAACAGCCTCTAAACGCTTTCCTATAGCTTCCAATGAGAGTCTGGATTCTGGGTGAAGGTATTTTGAACCATTCTTCTTTAAAAAAAAAAAACATCTCAGGTTTGTTGGTTTCCGAGCATGGACAGCCCGCTTAAAATCACACCACAGATTTTCAATAATATTCAGGTCTGGGGACTGAGATGGCCATTCCAGAACATTGTACTTGTTCCTCTGCATGAATGCCTTAGTAGATTTTGAGTAGTGTTTAGGGCAATTGTCTTGTTGAATGATCCAGCCCTGGTGCAAATTCAACTTTGTCACCGATTCTTAAATATTGTTCTCAAGAATCTGCTGATATTGACTGGAATCCATGTGACCCTCAACTTTAACAAGATTCCCAGTACCTGCAATGGCCACACAGCATGATGGAACCACCTCCAAATTTTATTGTAGGTAGCAAGTGTTTTTCTTGGAAAATTGTGTTCTTTTTCACCCATGCATACCACCCCTTGTTATGTCCAAATAACTCAATTTTAGTTTCATCAGTCCACAGCACCTTATTCCAAAATGAAGCTAGCTTGTCCAAATGTGCTTTAGCATACCTCAAGTGACTCTGTTTGTGGCGTGTACGCAGAAAAGGCTTCCTCTGAATTACAGCATCATACAGCATCTCTTTGTGCAAAGTGAGCTGTATAGTTGAACAATGCACAAAGACACTATCTGCTGTAAGATCATGCTGTAGGTCTTTGGAGCAGGTCCGTGGGTTGACTATGACTGTTCTCACCATCCTTCACTTCAGCTTACCAGAGATTTTTCTTGGCCTGCCACTTCAAGCCTTAACTAATACTGTGCCTGCGGTCTTCCATTTCTTCACTATGTTCCTCACAGTGGAAACTGACAGCTGAAATCTAAGATAGCTTTTTGTATCCTTCCCCTAAACCATGAAGTTGAATAATCTTTGTTTTCAAATCATTTGAGAGTTGTTTTGAGGCTCCCATGTTGCCACTTATTAGAAGAGATGCAAAGAGGGCAAACATTTGCAAATGGTCACCTTAAATACCCTTTCTCATGATTGGATTCACCTGTGTAAGGAGGCCAAGGGTCAATGAGCTTACCAAACCAGTTTTGTGTTCCAATAATTAGTGCTAAATATATTCAAATCAATAAAATGACAAGGGTGCCCAAATTTATGCACCTGCCTAATTTTGTTTAAATAATTATTGCACAACCCTATCAAGGAGAGTGGTTCCAGAGCAGAGGCTGTGCGTGGAGGCGAGGCCCACCAAATCTAACTGGTATCGCTCCACCTCCCGCACAAGCTCCGGCTCCTTCCCCCACAGTGAGGTGATGTTCCACACCCCCAGAGCAAACCCCTGCCGCCAGGGTCTGGTCTGTCAAGGCCCTCGACTTTCACTGTCACCCAAGGGACAGTGCACCCGACACCGGTGTTGACCCCACAGGGTGTAGATGGAAGGTCCACGTTGCCTTTTCGGGCTGTGCCCCACTGGGCTCTGTGGTAAACCCAGCCACTAGGCGCTTGCTGACGGGCCCTACATCCAGGCCTGGCTCCAGATGAGGGCCCCGGGCTTCCTCCGGACCGGGTCACATTTCCTCTACCTTGTTCTATCATGGTGTCTTGTGAACCATTCTTAGTCTGGCCTCTCGCCTGAGACCAATTTGCCATGGGAGACCCTGCCAGGAGCACAAAGGTTCCAGACAACACAGCTCTCAGGTTCATAGCGGCACACAAACCTCTCCACCACGATAAGGTGATGGTTCCTGGAGAGTAACCATCACTGCTTTTTGCAGATGATGTGGTCCTGTTGGCTTCATCAGCCTGTGACCTCCAACACTCACTGGATCGGTTCACAGCCAAGTGTGAAGCAGCTGGGATGAGGATCAGCACCTCTAAATCTGAGGCCATGGTTCTCAGCAGGAAACTGATGGATTGTCTACTCTGGGTAGGGAATACGGCCTTGCCCCAAGTGAAGGAGTTCAAGTACCTCTGGGTCTTGTTCACGAGTGAGGGGATGATGGAGTGTGAGATTGGCCAGAGAATCGGCACAGCAGGGGCGGTATTGCATTCGCTCTGCCGTACTGTTGTGATGAAAAGGGAGCTGAGCCAAAAGGCAAAGCTCTCGATCTACTGGTCAACCTTCGTTCCTACTCTCACCTATGGTCATGAGGGTTGGGTCATGATGGAAAGAACTATATTGTGGGTACAAGCAGCCAAAATGGGCTTCCTCAGGAGGGTGGCTGGCGTTTCCCTTAGAGATAGGGTGAGACGTTCGATCATCCACAGGGAGCTCGGAGTAGAGTCGCTGCTCCTTTGCGTTGAAAGGAGCCAGGCACGTCCATCTGAGATGAGACCCCGGGTAAGACCCAGGACTAGGTGGCGAGATTATATCTCCACACTGGCCTGGGAATGCCTCGGGATCCCCCAGTCAGAAGTGGTCAATGTGGCACAGGAAAGGGAAGTCTGGGGTCCCCTGCTGGAGGTGTTGCCCCGCAACCAGAACCCGGAAAAGCGGTTGAAGATAAGTGATGAGTAATTATTGCACATTTTCTGTAAATACTAGAAACTTCATTTTACTTCTCAAATTTCAGTGTGTTTGTCTGCTATATGATATTTTTAACTGAAATCTCTGATCCAGACAACCAATGATTTATAAAGAAAAATCCTGAAAATGATCAGGGGTGCCCAAACTTTTGCATACAACTGTAAAACGGGAATTTTGATTTGATAAGAGAACAGGGTGTAATCCTCCCTGAGCTCTGAAAAGTTTACAGCTATCGTGTCATCAATTTTACTCATTCAGCAATGAGCCAATATCAGTGCTTCCCTAACCCCGAGACTGAATGACTTACAAAAAGTCATTACTCCCACTGTTCACGTCATAACATCGTTATTCATATATACTTGTCTGTATAAACACACACACACACACAAAAAAAAAAAAAAAAATCGATCACACCCTGAATGATAAACGTGTACCATTTAATGTGAACAGAAAGCAGGAAATTTGGTGTTTGACACCTGGAATAAATGCAGGCTGTAACATGATAAGAAGTCATTTATCTTCTAAAAGGAGAAGCCTTCAAAAAGCAAAAGACCCGCTGTACCAACAAATCGTTCTTCTAATGGCTCCTGTACACAAATTACAATCATCCCATCATGATTTCAGGGCTAGAAGAAATAAAGTAAAAATAAATAGCTAAAAAAGTACAGGAACAAATGTTGAGGTGGGTTGGATTGAACAGAAAAGATGAACACACACACAAAAAATGGAGGAAAATTAAGTACTGTACAGGCAAAGAGAAAAGGTAGAAGGTGGAGGTGGATGTGTGAAGGAAGTGTGGAAGAAAAAAAAAAAACATACACAAACTGCTGAATATTATTAACCTGCCACTAACACTGGGTTCTGCTCCTACATGTTTTAAATCTGCAGTGATCAAACCTTTTCTAAAGAAACCTAACTTAGATTGGAATTCATTGAATAGTTACAGATAGAATCTATCTTTTGGCTCCACATTGGTTTCATAGCAGTTTGTGGATTCCAATTTAGGGATCAAAGGACAAGTTGCAAAGAATTCATAACAACTTAGATTTTGTCTTTTAGAGGTCATGTGTATTAATTTGTGCACTTCTGTGAAGTCTGTAAGCATACACCAATCAAAAACAATCCACTACAGAGACTGCCAAAACAAAGTACTTGTTAGTACTTGTTTTTCCAAGTGTTTCTCATAGTGCTTACATCACTCTAAATAAATATCCCGGCACGCTGTTGAATGGAATGCAGGCAAATTGCTGCTAGCCTTAAGAACAGAGCTGCAAATTAATTACAAAGTTTACTTTCGGTGCGTCCGGAAAGTATTCACAGCGTTCCACTTTTTCCACATTTTGTTATGCAACGGCCTTAATCCAGAATGGAGTAAATTCATTTTTGCCCCATAAAAATTCTACTCATGACACCCCATAATGACATGAATAAAGTATTTTTTAATTATTTTTGCAAATTTATCAAAAATAAAAAACTAAGAAATCACACGCACAGTGAGGAAAATAAGGATTTGAACACCCTGCGATTTTGCAAGTTCTCCCTCTTAGAAATCATGGAGGGGTCTGAAATTTTCATCTTGGGTGCATGTCCACTGTGAGAGACATAATCTTAAAAAAAAAAAAAAAAAAAAAAAAAAAAAAAAAATCCAGAAATCACAATGCATGATTTTTTTTAATAATTTATTTGTATGTTACTGCTGCAAATAAGTATTTGAACACCTACCAACCAGCAAGAATTCTGGCTCACACAGACCTGTTAATTTTCTTTAAGAAGCCCTCTTATTCTGCACTCTTTACCTGTATTACTTGCACCTGTTTGAACTTGTTACCTGTATAAAAGACACCTGTTCACACACTCAATCAATCACACTCCAACCTGTCCACCATAGCAAGACCAAAGAGCTGTCTAAGGACACCAGGGACAAAACTGTAGACCTGCACAAGGCAGGGATGGACTACAGGACAACAGGCAAGCAGCTTGGTAGAAGACAACAACTGTTATGATTATTTATTAGAAAGTGGAAGAAACACAAGACGACTGTCAATCTCCCTCGGTCTGGGATTCCATGCAAGATCTCACTTTGTGGGGTATGGATGATTCTGAGAAAGCTCATAACTACACAGGAGGACCTGGTCAATGACCTGAAGAGAGCTGGGACCACAGTCACAAAGATTACATTAGTAACACATAATGCTGTCATGGTTTAAAATCCTGCAGGGCAACAAGGTCCCCCTGCTCAAGCCAGCACATGTCCAGGTCCGTTTGAAGTTCACCAGGGACCATCTGGATGATCCAGAGGAGGCATGGGAGAAGGTCATGTGGTCAGATGAGACCAGAATAGAGCTTTTTGGAATCAACTCCACTTACCATGTTTAGAGGATGAGAACAACCCCACGAAAACCATCCCAACCGTGAAGCATGGGGGTGGAAATATCATACTCTGAGGATGCGCTTCTGCAAAGAGGACAGGACAACTGCACCGTATTGAAGGGAGGATGGATGGGGTCATGTATTGCGGGATTTTGGCAAACAACCTCCTTCCCTCAGTAAGAGCATTGAAGATGGGTCATGGCTGGGTCTTTCAGCATGACAGTGACCCCAAACACACAGCCAGGGCAACTAAGGATGCATTTCAAGGTCCTGGAGTGGCCTGGCCAGTCTCCAGACCTGAACTCAATAGAAAATTTTTGGAGGGAGCTGAAACTCCAAACCTAAAAGATCTGGAGAAGATCTGTATGGAGGAGTGGACCAAAATCCCTGCTGCAGTGTGTGCAAACCTGGTGAAAAACTACAGGAAACGTTTGACCTCTGTAATTGCAAACAAAGGCAACTGTACCAAATATTCACATTGATTTTCACAGGTGTTCAATTACTTATTTGCAGCAGTGACATACAAATAAATTATATATATAAAAAAAAAAAATCATACATTGTGATTTCCGGTTTTTTTTTTTTTTTTTTTTTTTTTAGATTATGTCTCTCACAGTGGACATGCACTTAAGATGAAAATTTCAGACCCCTCCATGATTTCTAAGTAGGAGAACTTGCAAAATCGCAGGCTGTTCAAATACTTGTTTTCCTCACTGTACATAATTATTCACAACCTTTGCTTAATGCTTTATTGATGCACCTTTGGCACCAATTACAGCCTCAAGACTTCTTGAACATGATGCCACAAACTTGGCGCACCTATCTTTGGGCAGTTTTACCCATTCCTCTTTGCAGCACCTCTCAAGCGCCATCAGGTTGGATGGTGCTTTCAGATCTCTCCAGAGGTGTTCAATCAGATTCAGGTCTGGGCTCTGGCTGGGCTACTCGAGGACACTCCTTTGATATCTTGGCTGTGTGCTCAGGGTCAATGTCCTGCTTGAAGATGAACCATCGCCCCAGTCTGAGATCAAGAGCACTCTGCAGCGGGTTTTCATCCAGGATGTCTCTGTACATTGCTGCATTCATCTTTCCCTCAATCCTGACTAGTCTCCTAGTTCCTGTCACTGAAAAACATCCCCACAGCATGATGCTGCCACCACCACACTTCACTGTAGGGATGGTGCCTGGTTTCCTCCAAACATGACACCTGGCATTCACACCAAAGAGTTTGATTTTTGTCTCATCAGACCAGAGAATTTTGTTTCTCATAGTCTGAGAGTCCTTCAGGTGGCTTTTGGCAAACTCCAGGTGGGCTGCCACGTGCCTTTTACTAAGGAGTGGCTTCTGTCTGGCCACTCTACCATACAGGACTGATTGGTGGATTGCTGCAGAGATGGTTGCCCTTCTGGAATGTTCTCCTCTCTCCACAGAGGAATGCTGGGGCTCTGACAGAGTGACCATTGGGTTCTTGGTCACCTCCCTGACTAAGGGCCTTCTGCCACATTCGCTCAGTTTAGATGGGCGGCCAGAAGAATCCTGGTGGATCTGAACTTCTTCCATTAAGGGATCATTCTTGGTTTGTGCTCTGACATACACTTTCAACTGTGGGACCTTATATGTAGACAGGTGTGTGTCTTTTCTTTTTTTTTTTTTCATTTTTCATTTTTCGATTCAATGGCTCGTGGCTCTTTGATTCACTGCTCTTCAGAAGCAGTAAGTCCACTTCTTAACCCCTCTGAAAGCCATTAAAAAATCATGAGTCACTTTTGTGTGGATTAAAGTCACTAACTGGGACTCTGGTCTTGTTGCAGTCGAGCAACGAGAATCGGCCTCCGTTTTGTCACAGCTTTAAACGCTGCGCGGCTCTCTGACTGTCTCTCTGAGACAGAGTCCGCTCGGAATTAATAACTTCAAAACGAATCGCCGCTTTAAATAAAATGACACCTCTTACAAACGTTGCAATACAGACAAACTACAATCGACTAAAACGTTTTTTCCTCCCAAAATGAGACGTGTTGCATTCTTTATAAACCTGACCTGCAGCACATCTGCAAGAGCTCAGCTCATAGGTATGGAAATACATTCATGCCAATAATAATGTCTGAAAGGAAATGCTTTTGACAAAAACTGACATTTTATTTCTGTTTATGTCCAGAGATCAAGGATCCACCATGTAGAGTTTATTATGTCCAGAGTTTAAGGATCCAGTAACCAATTTCATATTTATTTACTTTAAGACTCAATAAAATGTTGTTCAATTTCAATTTAAGCAGCTTATAAAGCGCCAAATTACAACAAAAGCCGTCTCAAGGTGCCTCACACAGAACAGTTCAACATAAAAAAATTAAAATAAATAAAAAACAAATAAAAAAAAAACAAATACCTAATTAAAAACATAAGTAAAAGAATAAAACATAACAAAATAAAAACTACTCATAAGAAAGCGAATAAAAATAGGTTTTAAGTCTTGACTTAAAAATGTCCACAGACTCTGGCTGCCTCACTGAGGGCCCTGTACTGGCTAATCCAGAATGAGACTGCCCACTCAACAAACTTCCCCAGCCTTCTGGACATGATGAAGGAACTTGGGCTGTCGTACCTGGCTTTTCCCCTTTGGGTACCCCTAGAATGGCCAATTTTTAGCATAAATTCTCAAAAGCTGCCCCCCTTCCAAACCCCCCCGCCGGTCACTTCGCTCCCTCGACATTATCACTACGCTAAAATTTTTATCCTAGCTAGAACCCTGTTATCTGTATATAATATTTTTTTTCTTTGAAACGAAAACGTCCCTTCATGAACAGCGACATGACGCCTCCTAACCGGGCAAAATATTGATGAAGTACCCGGATGTTAATGCATTTTCAATGGAGATCCGCAACTGGACACACTCAGAAAAATGCTCGCAAAATACGTGTTAAAAAAATGCCATTTTGACCTGGATATTGAGCCAGTAAAATTAAATTAAATTATGTCAGGAAAGTATTAAACTTACTCTGACCTAATTCCCAAATATTAATGTTGAAAGTGACACAGATCTGTGCTGTTCAAGATGCTGAGCTGAGGCGTCCTGCTGCAGCTGCTGTTCAGCGCAGCTCCTAAAACCATTACAATACATTTATATATATATATATATATATATATATATATATATATATATATATATATATTTTTAAACACAATTATCCTTTATTGACCGAGTTTCATTCATGAAGTCAGTGGTGTGGGTACACATCTCTATGTGTGGGTGTGACTGTGAGCGGCACAGTGCGCAGGTCATTATAATCTCATTATTTTAAGGTGCAAATTAAAAAAAATCCCCAGTCTCGTCAAACAATTTAAATCACTAACGACAAGTATTTTAACTAGACATTGGACTAGCAGTGGAAAATATCAACTAGACATAAGTGAAGAGTTAATGGTCTGTGTCATTGGGCGACACAGGTATGGCAGGAGATATACAGCTGTTTATCATCCAAATATCACGGACAAAGTGACAAGAAGAACCAAAACCACTTACTTATAGAAGGAAATATTGTCTCCCTTGTTCCTCCGTTTGTGGCTTTGCCAACATGCGCAGCTTTCCGGCATATTCCACCTGTTTCTTGAACTTCTATGCACACAAATCACTAACTTGCCCGGAATTAAAATGGCGACCACACCTCCTTACTGACAGGATTTACTTAATGGTTTTCATTATGCTTTTGTTCTTATTTTGAAAGTTCAATAAGTGGACTGATATGTTAAACATGGTGCGAATTTACTGAACAAGTAGCAGACTATTTTTTGTTTTGTATATTGTTCTGCAAGCCACTTTTAATTACAAATTCATCTGCACACGCCTGAGTTTTCATTATCCTTCATTTGTTTGGCATTTTTTTGTGGAAAATTTAACAGGTGAACACTGGGTGTGTTTAAACCAATATTGTGGGTGCTCTTAATTCATAATGTGAAGTAAAACAGAGCATGCCATGTAAAAGAAAGTTTTATTTTTGCTTAATAAACTGTACTATGTGGTCAAGACTATTTCTATTTAGTTTCTTTTGTCTGTATTAGCATATTTGATATTGGCGTAATCCAGAAGTAATTGAAAGTAATCAAATTACATTACTTTAATATTATGGTACTTGGATTACATTACTGATTACATTTTTCAACAGGCAACTAGTAACTGTATCGGAATACATTTTTAAAGTAACCCTCCCAACCCTGGACATGGACCACTTCGGCACATCAGAAGCCATGTGGCCGGCTGCGAGCGACGATGGAAGTGGGTCCAGGATGCAGGGCCCCGGGGGAGCCAGAAGAAAAGGGGGAGCGGAAGGGCATGGGGCCAGGAAAGGCAGCCCCCGCAGCCACCAGACAGCACAGCAAACCAACAGGGGAGCGGTCCGACAGCGCCGGAATGCACCCCTGACAATCCCCCCACAGGGTCGCAGGGAGCCGCCCCAAACCCGAGGGAAGCAGGTGTGTGTCTTTTCAAATCATGTCCAATCAACTGAATTTATCCAAGGTGGACTCCAATTAAGCTGTAGAAACATCTCAAGGATGATCAGCAGGAACAGCATGCACCTGAGCTCAATTTTAAGACTCATGGCAAAGGCTGTGAATACTTACGTAGACAAGATTCCTTAGTTTTTAAATTTTTACTAAATTTGCAAAAATCTAAAAGAAAATAAACTTTCTTCACATAGACATCATGGGGTATTTGGTGTAGAATTTTGAGGTTAATAAAATGATTTTCATCCATTTTGGAATAGGGCTGTTACATAAGAAAATGTGGAAAAAGTGAAGCACTGTGAATACTTGCACTATATAACCTCTTTAAACCTGGTGTCGGAGACCGAACGGTCCGCCCCTAAAAATTGGTCTGCCCTGCCTTCACTGCACATGCGTCATTTGCGACCACAGCAGCTCGTCTGAGATGGAGTATCTACACTCAAAGCAATTAAATGGATTAATGGGATTATTAACCATAAGATGTCAAGGTAAAACCTCTTAAATCATTCTAAAGTCAGTTTGAAGCAGAAACGAGGTGAAAATCTATGACGCTTTGAAATGACAGAAGCGCAGGAAACACAAGAGCTAGCAGCTCGTGTAGCCGTGGCGCTCTGATCGCTTCCTCCATCTTTTATGATGAAATAATGCTGAATCTGTGTGGAAATGATTGTTGTACTAAAGCTTCAGATATCTGTCGCTGAGACAGATGATGACTGGAGTGCAGTTTTAAGCAGAAAGGAGGTGATAATCGGTGAACCACAGCTGATGACGCATGTGCAGTGAAGGCAGGGTGGACCCATTTTTAAGGGGGACCGTTCGGTCAGTGACACCGGTTAAAACATGTCTGATACAGAATAAAAACAACTTAAACAAGCATATTAAAAATAAGTGGGAAGACAAGCAAATGCTCACCTTTCAAAATTCACAACAAGTTCAAATTTGTCTTTGTTCACAGATAACTAATTAATCCATAGTGATAGTTATTGACAACTTTTGTTTTTGTCAGCCTATTAGCAGCCACTCTGCACTCCCTTGTTGTGCCTAGGTGGACATATGTGCTCTAATGAGTGCCCCTCTAATATTCTAACAAAATAGAATAAAATATTACAAAATATTACAAAGTTTAAACACAATGAAATCTAACAAAAATCCACAAGGCATAGCCTAAATGTGTCTCAAGAAAATGAGCAAACAAAAGTGAAACCAGCAATGTGAACCCAGCTCAAAATTTGTTTAACAAATAGCATTAATGAACACATTTACACACAAAGAGCAAAAAAGAGCAAAGATTACACATAAAAAAACATTCACAGTGACTACGTTTACATGCAGCCAATAACCCTTTCATAACCAGAATATTAGCAATAACCCGGTTGCGCACGGCCATGTAAACACCCGCAAAAACCCGAATATGCTCATATTCCAGTTTTTAAAAACCCGAATATGACCCCTGGGTTACTCCTTTTCTAACCCAAATATCAGGTCATATAAACGCGCATCGCCATATCCCCATAGAAAGGAACATTATTTTGTGCTCTGAGCATGCCCTATTCGCAAGGAATCTTGGTCTTTTGAGTACGGCAACTCCTTGTATGCAGCGCGCGCAACCCACCGGACACCACAGAAGCAGAGGTAAACAAGTATGGTGAAATCCAGATGCAGCAGCTCAGCACCACACTTTTGGAGCGAGGAGGAAACTGAATACTTCATTAGTATCGTGAAAGACATGAATATAATGTCTTTTATTGACGGTAGAAAGAATAAGAAGAAACGGAAATGACACATTTGCCAAAGACGTATCGTTATCTTTGGCTGCTTTCAGTGATGCCGGTATTTGGTTAGACTCTCTCTCTCAGATTGTTCTGTCTGAGTTATTTTCATTAGTTACTTCATCCAAACCATCAACATGTCTATTAGACCCCATTCCTACCAGGCTGCTCAAGGAAGCCCTACCATTATTTAATGCTTCGATCTTAAATATGATCAATCTATCTTTATTAGTTGGCTATGTACCACAGGCTTTTAAGGTGGCAGTAATTAAACCATTACTAAAAAGCCATCACTTGACCCAGCTATCTTAGCTAATTATAGGCCAATCTCCAACCTTCCTTTTCTCTCAAAAAATCTTGAAAGGGTAGTTGTAAAACAACTAACTGATCATATGCAGAGGAATGGTCTATTTGAAGAGTTTCAGTCAGGTTTTAGAATTCATCATAGTACAGAAACAGCATTAGTGAAGGTTACAAATGATCTTCTTATGGCCTCAGACAGTGGACTCATCTCTGTGCTTGTTCTGTTAGACCTCAGTGCTGCTTTTGATACTGTTGACCATAAAATTTTATTACAGAGATTAGAGCATGCCATAGGTATTAAAGGCACTGCGCTGAGGTGGTTTGAATCATATTTATCTAATAGATTACAATTTGTTCATGTAAATGGGGAATTTTCTTCACAGACTAAGGTTAATTATGGAGTTCCACAAGGTTCTGTGCTAGGACCAATTTTATTCACTTTATACATGCTTTCCTTAGGCAGTATTATTAGACGGCATTGCTTAAATTTTCATTGTTACGCAGATGATACCCAGCTTTATCTATCCATGAAGCCAGAGGACACACACCAATTAGCTAAACTGCAGGATTGTCTTACAGACATAAAGACATGGATGACCTCTAATTTCCTGCTTTTAAACTCAGATAAAACTGAAGTTATTGTACTTGGCCCCACAAATCTTAGAAACATGGTGTCTAACCAGATCCTTACTCTGGATGGCATTACCCTGACCTCTAATAATACTGTGAGAAATCTTGGAGTCATTTTTGATCAGGATATGTCATTCAAAGCGCATATTAAACAAATATGTAGGACTGCTTTTTTGCATTTACGCAATATCTCTAAAATTAGAAAGGTCTTGTCTCAGAGTGATGCTGAAAAACTAATTCATGCATTTATTTCCTCTAGGCTGGACTATTGCAATTCATTATTATCAGGTTGTCCTAAAAGTTCCCTGAAAAGCCTTCAGTTAATTCAAAATGCTGCAGCTAGAGTACTAACGGGGACTAGAAGGAGAGAGCATATCTCACCCATATTGGCCTCTCTTCATTGGCTTCCTGTTAATTCTAGAATAGAATTTAAAATTCTTCTTCTTACTTATAAGGTTTTGAATAATCAGGTCCCATCTTATCTTAGGGACCTCATAGTACCATATCACCCCAATAGAGCGCTTCGCTCTCAGACTGCAGGCTTACTTGTAGTTCCTAGGGTTTGTAAGAGTAGAATGGGAGGCAGAGCCTTCAGCTTTCAGGCTCCTCTCCTGTGGAACCAGCTCCCAATTCAGATCAGGGAGACAGACACCCTCTCTACTTTTAAGATTAGGCTTAAAACTTTCCTTTTTGCTAAAGCTTATAGTTAGGATTGGATCAGGTGACCCTGAACCATCCCTTAGTTATGCTGCTATAGACTTAGACTGCTGGGGGGTTCCCATGATGCACTGAGTGTTTCTTTCTCTTTTTGCTCTGTATGCACCACTCTGCATTTAATCATTAGTGATTGATCTCTGCTCCCCTCCACAGCATGTCTTTTTCTTGGTTCTCTCTCTCAGCCCCAACCAGTCCCAGCAGAAGACTGCCCCTCCCTGAGCCTGGTTCTGCTGGAGGTTTCTTCCTGTTAAAAGGGAGTTTTTCCTTCCCACTGTCGCCAAGTGCTTGCTCACAGGGGGTCGTTTTGACCGTTGGGGTTTTTACGTAATTATTGTATGGCCTTGCCTTACAATATAAAGCGCCTTGGGGCAACTGTTTGTTGTGATTTGGCGCTATATAAATAAAATTGATGATGATGATGATGACGTTCTCCGTGCGTCTGGACGTTGCCCATGCGTCGCTGTTTAGATGGGGATATTCCAAATGATACCAGTGACCATGTATTCAGGAGTAACTCTGTCTGCTTAAGCATGTAAACGGGTTATTCCTAATGATTCAGAAACCGGAATATTGACCATAACCCGAATATTAATGGCATGTAAACATAGTCACTGATGCTTAGCCATTGTCAAATTTGAAGTCCCTATAGGTCCAGAACCCACAGCATGATGGCACTAGTGGTTAGCACGCTTGCCTTCCAAAAAGATGGCCCTTGGATCATTTGAAATTCCATCAGGAAAAACATCTGTTGTGAAAGGTGTGCCAAATGAACGACGATCCATACTGGATCTGCTGTAGTGACCCCATGCAAAAAATGGGGGCAGCCAACAGATTTATTGAGGTTTGTAATACCATGAATGCTGCTGTCCAGCAGTAAGTCCAGACCATGAGAGGACAACAGCTGGAACACACGGCAGAGGTCTGGACCCATATTTGACCCACCACGCATGTGCAAACAAAAGTGCCAGAGGAAAAGCTGTTATGGTAGATCCTGGTCCAGACCTCTTACTAAGAGCCTGAGCAAAGAAGGAGGTAAAGGCTAACACTCGCCTGCATTCATCAACAGGCCAATACGTTGGAAATCTGCCATATTCCACTTCTTAAATTGTTCAGGCGTGTTTATTTTTGTGGCCAGAGTGAATATCCATTTCCATGGTTGTCAAATAACCACAATAGAGGCAACCTTTAAGATGAAACACAAAACCAGACCAACAACAGCAACTGTGAACTTTTCTAACTACAACAAACACAAATAAAACAGATCAGAACAACACTTCAATTAGGTTAAAACCACAGGACCTATTCAATGTCTTTTTAAAACTATTTGAAGAAATCAAAGTCACTGAAGCGATTCAAATCTCTACATTTCATCAGCAATAGTAAGAATATCTGAAACACAGACTCCATCTAAAGAACACTGTTTAAAGGGAATAAAACTAAAATCTGTTGAATATGAATGTGGCCTATTGGTTAGAAAATGAAGTAGTAAAACTTACCTGACACACTGAGGACTGGGAGCAGCAGAAAGAGCAAAAAGAACAATAAGGACATTCTGTTATTTAATTACACCCTTTAAAATAAATCCCGAAGGAAATAAACGCGGAGCAGGGCGATGATTTAACTTCTCTTGTCCACTTTAATGCGCCACATCTCGCTCGAACTTCGCTTCCTGGTTGTGTTTCAGCCACACAGGTAAAGGGGCGTGGCCATGGGCGTGGCAGAGGCCGCTCAGGGGTTAAACAAACTGTCAACGCTCGAAAATCTAGTATTATGCAATTTATAGTGATGAAATAAGTCAATAAAAATTCCAGCAATTTAACAAAAAGAGAAAAGCAGGAAATTGTAATCCCATGACATCTAATGAAAATCTTGCAATTTACTAATAATAATTTAAGTAAAAATCTAAAAAAAATTATATGCTGCTTGTCTGGATTGGCAAATAAATAAATACAATTTCACATTTTTTTGAGGCTTTTTTTTTTTTGGTAGGACAATAATCTACAATAAACGCCTGTTTGTTATGTAATGTAAATCCTGTTCTGCTCTTGTTTGGGAATGAAGCATGTTTAATTTCAGAGTTTTAATGTCCTTTGATACAGTATGCATGTATGGAAACAAACAACAAAAAAAAAAACATAGTGTGGACTAAAGCCAGCATTTATTTATGCACAATTTATTCAATGTAAAATATATATATGTGGCCGTAGATTATCCACCTAAATGTACGGTCTTGACTCTGCCGAAATATAAATGAAATCTGACGTCAGACAAGGAAAAAAAAAAAACCCATGGCATTACCTTTTATGCTTTTATTTAAATTTAAACCATTTTAACATGAATATACAAATAAGCACGTTACTGGACATTATAAATATAACATGATCTGAATATTGAAAGTCTCTCTATGTTATACAATATCTATTTTTAGAATGTATTGGAAAACACAGTCGTTAAACGCGACTAATTAGGTTATATATGTAAACTCACACTTTAAAGGTTATTTTTAGTGCAAAAGTCCTGCACAGGGGGTAAGGCAAAGAATTCTAGAAAGATTAAAAACAATAGAAACACTGCTTTTAAGAGAATAAATAACGCTAATAAGTCTATAGGAAGGTCTAAAACATAGAAAACACACTGGTGTTGGTCCCCTTACAGATTGTCTATATAATGCCTAGAAAAGGAGGTCTATTAAACACCGCAAGTTAATCAAAAAGTTCTCCAAACCTCGTTCATCCTCAACACTTGAATGGCTACAATTATAGTATATAGGCAGCACAGGCTAATTAACGATGATCTAATTATCTGGGTCTTCTCTGCTCCATCCCGTTGGGCAGGAATCCTGCAATGATCGGCACCGGCCAAATGAGGGCAGCAACGCTCCACACAATAATCACCAAAGTCATGAAACAAGCCACAAGTGTGGACTCGATGGGTTTTCTGTTCAGCCTCCAACTTTTGTCGCCCTTCAGCTCGTCGAGGCTGAAATCCACGCAGCAGAAGGCGATCTGATCCCCGCTCTGCTGGCCCCTGGCCTTGCCCTGTCCGAACCGGCGGTACCGGGACATCCCGCAGCCCACGCACAACCGCATCTCCTGCTGACCCCCGGAGACCCCGAGGTGCTCGACGAGCACGGGCGAGATGACCCTGTTGAAGGAGGCGGAAAAAAAAGCCCTTCCGTGGTTGTTGGTGGTGTAGATGAGCACGTCACACTGGAAGCCGAAGCTGCTGTCCCAGCGCGCCACCAGCGACGTGGGCAGGAGTCTCTGCACACTCACGTTGCACTGGGACAGAGTCTGCAGCGCGGAGGACGAGGACGCGTCCGGCGGCGAGGCGTCGCTCTCCTCCACCGACCTCTTGGAGAAGCGCACGTCCACCTCCAGGTTGGCCAGGAACCTGTTGGAGGAGTTGATGGGCGGCAGGAGCGAGTCTTCTTCGCTCCAGCCCTGACATCGCACGAGGAGTCCGGCAGCCGCGGCCAGAGCGAGCAGGAGAGTCGGGCAGTTGTTCAGCATGGCACTGGGCGCGTCTCTCCCGCTCGCATGGCGCTGTGACAAGGCATGCGGGGTTTGAGTTTAAAAACGCAGCCTCTGATGGAGAGATTCTCTTAAACGGAGACGTCCAGTGTCGGTCACATGCGCGCATTCTCCCCCTCCCTCTGGATGTTTTTCCTTCTGACTTCTTCAAATGTGCGTGTGGCTTTTAACGCACGAGCAGCTGCGCTCTGCGCCGCCTTCACCGCACCTCGCATGAGGTGCGCACAGAGCGACACACACATGCACACGCCCCTGCTCAATCACAAGATCCGTTTTAGATGTCTTGTTTTTTTTGTTATGTACAGTAGCTCTGTGGGAGCACCCCCAATTTCGTTGTATCTCATACAATGACAATAAAGTCTATTCTATTCTATTAACCAATATTTGTACTGATGCGCAACTTCACCTTCCATATGAAATAAGAAGTTATGATAAACTAGACATAGGCTGCAGAAGAAAAAAAAACATGGAGGTGGGAGGGTGCAATAAATGAAGTTGTGTGATGCACAATAGCCAGTAATGGTCAAAAAGGAGGGAGGTCCAGGTGGGATAGCTCCCCATTTTTTTTTAAAATAAAAAATATTAATGGTTTCCAAAATTATATAAATTCTCCCTGTTAAATGTTGCAATCTGAAGAATTTATTTTTTATTTTGCACGTTTAATTGCTTGTTAATGTAGATATTATCAACAACTGCATTTGCAATTATTTCTTGTTGCTCAGTAGTATTTGTAACAACAAGGATGCAAAATCTGATTTAGGTTATTTCTGATGAATCGCCTTGAGTGATGACAACCAGTCCATTCCCACTTGCATGAAAGTAACCACCAACCTGCTGCAAGCAGGTGAAATGCAGGTATCTCCTTGGCCTTTTTCAGTTGCTGGGGTCCTCAACACTGAGCCATCTGCTTGCTGGTTCATTCATTCATTCTCTATATCCACTTACTCCAGTTAAGCGTCACGGGTGTCTGGCGTGTATCCCAACAGTCACAGGGCGAGAGGTGGGGTACACCCTGTACAGGATGCTAGTCTATTGCAGGGCCATGTAGACAAACAAACTCATTCACACACATCCACACAGTTATGATGGTCAATTTAAAGTTTCCAATTCACCGATTCATCAGGTCTTTGGAAGTGGGAGGAAGCTGGAGCACCAGGAGGGAACCCACACAAACACAGGGAGAACATACAAACTCCACACCCACAAAA
Source organism: Thalassophryne amazonica (assembly GCF_902500255.1). Classification (NCBI taxonomy): domain Eukaryota; kingdom Metazoa; phylum Chordata; class Actinopteri; order Batrachoidiformes; family Batrachoididae; genus Thalassophryne; species Thalassophryne amazonica. The sequence continues at coordinate 97,045,007 of NC_047109.1, forward strand.
ATGCACCACATGGCCAAAATGCCATAGGTGATGGTCACTCACAACCCAAGTGATACTTGTCATGTGACTCTCCCTATTTAACCCTTCATTTGACCAAAAAATAATAATTTTAGCAGTACAGAAAGATCCTCCAAAGGAACCTTTTAATAAAGACTGGTTGCTATCCCTGGTTAACCGAGTTCTGTTGCCCACCACCATTCTGTGACCTCATTAGGAATTCTGTGTAATAATATTAATGATTTTCAATTTAATTTTTTCAATTTATTTTCATTTATATAGCGCCAAATCACAACAGAGTTGCCTCAAAGCGCTTCACACAGGTAAGGTCTAACCTTACCAACCCCCAGAGCAACAGTGGTAAGGAAAAACTCCCTCTGAGGAAGAAACCTCAAGCAGCCCAGACTCAAAGGGGTAACCCTCTGCTTGGGCCATGCTACAAACATAAATTACAGAACAATTCATGGATGAATATACAAGAAATGCTATTGGCGCACAGGATAGGAGGATCGCCAACACGAATACAACTCCCATCTCTGGATGGAGCTGCACCTTAAACAGAGAAAAAACAGAATCAGGCATCAGAAAGACAAAAAATACAGTATAATTTGCAAGCATTAGCCAACAAGCAAAACAGAGAAATACTAAGGTGATCGCCGGCCACTAGCCCTAAACTTCACTAAGAGTTGAGTTGTAAAGTTGAGGCCGCGGCCCACTCCAATTACTAATAAATGAATTAAAAGAGTAAAAAGCGTAAAACAAAACTGTACCAGTATGCTAGCCATATGAAAGGGAAAATAAGTGTGTCTTAAGTCTGGACTTGAAAATCTCCACAGAATCTGACTGTTTTATTGACACTGGGAGATCATTCCACAGAGCAGGGGCACAATAAGAGAAAACTCTGTGACCCGCAGACTTCTTATTCACCTCAGGGACACAAAGTAGTCCTGCACCCTGAGGACGTAAAGCCCGGGCCGGTACGTAAGGTTTAATTAGGTCAGCTAGGTAGGGAGGTGCCAGTCCATGAATAATTTTATAGGTTAGTAGCAGAACCTTAAAATCTGATCTCACTGGGACAGGAAGCCAGTGAAGGGATGCCAAAATGGGTGTAATGTGGTTGTACTTTCTGCTTTGTGTCAAAAGTCTGGCTGCAGCATTTTGAACCAATTGGAGACCCCTAATGCTAGACTGCGGTAAACCAGAAAATAGAACATTGCAGTAGTCCAATCTAGAAGAGATGAACGCATGGATCAGGGTCTCAGCATCAGCCATAGACAGGATGGGACGAATCTTCGCTATATTTCAAAGGTGGAAGAAAGCAGTCCTAGTAATATTTCTAATGTGGAGGCCAAAGGACAATGAAGGATCAAAAATTACCTCAAGGTTCCTCACTTTGTCAGTGTGATGTATGACACACGAGCCAAGGCTGAGCGTTAACTGGTCAAATTGATGCCGTTCTCTCGGTGGACCAAGAACCATCATTTCAGTCTTATCAGCGTTTAAAAGTCGGAAGTTTCTAGACATCCAACTTCTCACTGCTGCAAGGCAATCTTCTAAGGATTTTATGTGAACGAGATTACCAGCAGTTATCGGCATGTATAACTGAGTATCATCTGCATAGCAGTGAAAGGTAATCCCAAAACGCCGCAATATGTGCCCAAGGGGTGCTATATAAAGGGAGAAAAGAAGGGGGCCTAAGACAGAACACTGTGGAACCCCAAATTTCATGTCACTAAGGTTAGAGGTAGTGTTACTGTACAAAACACAGTGAGAACGACTGGTCAAGTATGACATCAGCCATACAAGGGCACTCCCAGTAATCCCAAAATGATTTTCCAGCCTATCAAGTAGAATATGATGATCCACTGTATCAAATGCAGCACTGAGATCTAACAGCAACAGAACCGTAGTGGTGTCCGAATCCATTGTAAGCAGAAGATCATTCACCACTTTAGTGAGAGCCGTCTCTGTGGAATGATATTTTCTAAAAGCAGACTGCATACCATTATGGAAGAATCCCGAGTTTGCACCTGGCATGGCAGATAACAGATTTCAAAATTGGGCCCATAAAGGTTTATCTAAAATTAAGGACTTTTTCGAGGGACATGTTTTTATGTCTTTCAATCAGTTAAAAAGAAAATTTGATATTCCTTGGAAGGATTTTTATCAATATCTCCAGGTGAGGGATTTTATTCGAAGGAATGTTACGGATCCTGTGTAACAAGACATATCAGACACAGAAAGGCAAATCTTTTCAAATGAGTCACCTGGCTCCATTAGAATATTTTATAATATTCTTAAAAGGTACTCTACAGTTCACACCTCACATTTGAGGGAAGTGTGGGAAAAGGAACTTAACTGTGTCATTTCTGAGGATGAGTGGAAGGATACTTGGAGCAATGCAAAAACTTTGTGTCTGTAATAGAGTTAGAGCGACTCAACTCATGATTCTCCATAGAGCCCATATTTCTCCGTATCTTCGCCACAAATTCAAACCTGATTCTTCCCCGTTATGTTTAAAGTGTAAAGTTGAGACTGGCACTCTTACTCATTGTTTTTGGTCGTGCTCAAAATGATCGGACAGGAACTGAACAAAATATTTTCAACCAATTTGAACTGCAACCCCTTGTTTTTGCTGCTTGGGTTAAATGACCCTATTATTACTGACAAATCTCATAAGAAACTGTACCAAATGCTTACTTTTTGTGCCAGAAAGTGTTTGCTTATTAATTGGATTTCAGACCAGATTCCCAGTAAGACACAACGGTATAAAACTGTTTTCAGTTATGTTTCCTTGGACTATCTCACCTGCCGACTACACCACAAGGATGATGTCTTCCATAAAACTTGGGAACTTTTTATAACATACATGGGACTGAAAATTTCATCAGTCGTTAAACGAGCATTTGTATTTTGAACTGAAAAAATGTCACATTCTGTAGGGGCCACTGTTTGTTTGTTTGCTTGTTGGTTGCTTTGTTTATCTTGTTACTTATTTTATTATTTCTGTTTATTGTCTCCTAGTGTCACCTTGTGTATAAAATGAAAAAGGCAATAAACATATTTCTAAAAAAAAAAAAAAAAAAAAGAAGACTGCAGTGGCTCAAAGAGATTATTCTCAGTAAGATAGTGTATCACAGTAATGATCATAGCAATGTTCATTTCTAAAAAACATTTCATAGGATCACATATCAAACTGATGAAAAGCAAATGAACCAAGCAAATAAAAGGTAAAATAAATATATTAAAAAAAAACATGTTTGCATTCATATTGTTTGTTATGATGATGGATAGTGCTGTCAAGACTGTTTCCTGTTTATGTGCCTCCATACGTCTCCCATCTGTCACTCATTGTCTCTGACACACTGTAAACCTGAACAAGCTAGCAGAACTCAAAAATACTGAGGTCATCAATTGCCACAAATTTTTTGAGTTCCTAAACTTAAAAGTCAATTGTTCCCAGAACTTAAAGGTTTCAATTATATGCTACTTGTACCTCATGATTACAATTAAAGTGTTCATTAAGTAAAAGTAAGTCCCTTCATCTGCTCCCTTGTTTTTCACTCGGGTCACCACAGCAGATCATGGAGAAATGTGGCAGGGGTGGGGTTTAAACTGGGAACCTTCTGTACCGAAACCAAGCGCACTAACCACTTGTCCACCAGCCCTGCCAAAGTGTTGATTAAGTCAACTCAAATATTTTCATATATAATTACTTAATTTTTTTTAAATGTTGTGCTTAAGCTATGCTTTTATCAGGCATGGCACAAACTGGATGGACACAACTGCAAACTCACACGACTGATAGAGTTCAAAAAAGGTTTAATAAGTACAACAAGCAGGGGTTGGTACATGGGTGGTCCAGCAGCGAGGCAAAGGTAGCAGATAGACGAGAGGCTGAGGCGTGGTTCGATAAACAGGCACAGGTCAAAATACACGGTGTTAAGGCTATCAGAGGCAAAGACAAACCAGAGATCAAAAACAAGGCAAAGTCAAAATACCAGCAGGCAGAAACAGGACAAAATGGAGCAAGGGACAAAGGCTGGAAAGTGATACAAAACCAACAATCTGGTGGTGAGCTGTAGAACTGTGAGGTCTTAAATAGGGGGCAGGCCAATCAAGATGGAAATGAGGAAAAGGTGTGCAGGTGCAAGAGAGTGCAGTGAGACAAAAACAAAGTGGACTGGGGCAAGATAAATAAGTGACAGAAAAACCAATGGTGAAAAATGTGACACGCTCAAGACAAACAATAATTAATGTGAACAAAACAAAAAGGGGCAAAGCTGGGAAATAACATGACTGGTCTAAAAGCGGAAAACAAGGAGATCAATAATTATAACTAGAATGGCACTCATACTGCTTAACGTATAAAAGTAAATGCAATAACCGATAAAGAGATGACAACATAAACTATGACTACACCAAAAATAAATGAACAGAAAGACAAAACAAGAGACTACAGAATAATGCAATAAATGTGGGGCATGTGGGATACGAAGGTATCAGTAACGGTCTTACCGATCTGCTGCCTTCTGGTGATTTCCCTCCTTCAGTTTTATCCACCTTCCCCCTCTTTACCACCATTCAGTCACAGTTGTCCAGTCAGTTTGTCATGCCAATGTCATTGCTGAATATCTCGGTAAGGTGGATCAGAGAATTGATGTCTCTCTTCACACTTGGCATACAGTTAGATATCATCAATGTAGAGGAGGTGGATGATGGTCGCCCAGTCCCTGAACCTGAAACCATAGCTAGCCTTAGTGATGATGAACAACGTTTTTTCTTTTTATGCCTTTTTTTTGTATTGAAGCACATTTTCTTTTCATATTTTTGTTTTCGTTATCCAGACATATGAATTCAGAAAAAGTAGCGAGAAAATGAGTCATCTAATAGAATGCTGAGCCATTAAACACTGTAGCACAAAGAGAAAATACTTTACATTATGCAGCATTTTACCGATTAGTACATTTTACCAAGTACTGTTTGTGTTTGCTGTTTCATCCAGAAGCCCACAGCCTTGCTATTATGTTTGCTTACAGCCAACCAAAGAATATTATCCAATATCACTGAAAACAATTTCCCAGGATTTGAAGGAAAATTGAATTGAATAAAGGTCACATCTGACTTTGACGGGTTTATCCAGAGCACTGAAGTTCACATCGGCAAAGACATCACAAAATAATCTGGATTCACTGCAGAAAAGAAGCCTTATTTAACCCAAGGAGTTTCATTCAACAACAGACTGGCATTCTGACTTAGAATGAATTTGTGCTGCCGTGATGAAAATGAGGTGCTTTTCGTCACAATATCACGAACCAATAGATTAATGTATATTTCGTGCTGCTGAATCATGATTTGCCATGAGACTGGGTTGACATTAGTCATGTGCTCAAAAGCACTTTATCAGTGGCAATTGCAGTTGTCTGTAGTGTAAAATATAACGCAATACTAAAATACCTTCAGCCGTATGAGTATTGTCTTCTTTACAATTTGAAATTGGTATCCCAGTGCAAACTATATACATTATGTATGTATGTATGTATGTATAATTTTACATTGTCTGTTGTTTTATTTTTCTTTTGATATGCTCAAAATAAATCTTCAATTTAATTAAATTCAATTTAATATATAATTATACATTTATTGTTAATTACTTACATTAATTGTTAAGATGTCCTCTGCCCCTACTGGTGGTTGGCTCTCACTGCAGTATTGTATCACTTCCTGTTCTGGAGCACAGCGGTGTTTTGCTGTATCTGTTAGCTGTTTAATATGCGCAGTTAGATTGATCTAGTTAACTAGATAACGATTTGTTTCACAGTGTAATCTTCACATGCCTTAACTAAAGCACTCCCTCTGCTGAATCACCTCTAAATTATTTACACATTATTCACTTTGTTTTTAGGAATCCGCTAGTTTAGCACAGCTACTAGCTCTTAGCCGGTTTAGCATGGCGGCTTCTCCTGTCTCTCCCGCACTTTTCTGCTCTGGGTGTGAAATGTTTAGTTGTTCCTCGGCCTCCTTTAGCAGTAATGGTACTTGTAATAAGTGTAGCTTATTCGTAGCTTTGGAGGCCAGGCTGGGCGAATTGGAGACTCGGCTCCGCACCTTGGAAAATCCTACAGCTAGCCAGGCCCCTGTAGTCGGTGCGGACCAAGGTAGCTTAGCCGCCGTTACTTCCCCTCCAGCAGATCCCGAGCAGCCGGGAAAGCAGGCCGACTGCGTGACTGTGAGGAGGAAGTGTAGTCCTAAACAGAAGCCCCGTGTACACCGCCAACCCGTTCACATCTCTAACCGTTTTTCCCCACTCGGCGACACACCCGCCGAGTGGTTATTGGCGACTCTGTTTTGAGAAATGTGAAGTTAGCGACACCAGCAACCATAGTCAAATGTCTTCCGGGGGCCAGAGCAGGCGACATTGAAGGAAATTTGAAACTGCTGGCTAAGGCTAAGCGTAAATTTGGTAAGATTGTAATTCACATCGGCAGTAATGACACCCGGTTACACCAATCGGAGGTCACTAAAATTAATATTGAATCGGTGTGTAACTTTGCAAAAACAATGTCGGACTCTGTAGTTTTCTCTGGGCCCCTCCCCAATCAGACCGGGAGTGACATTTTTAGCTGCATGTTCTCCCTGAATTGCTGGCTGGCTGAGTGGTGTCCAAAAAATGAGGTGGGCTTCATAGATAATTGGCAAAGCTTCTGGGGAAAACCTGGTCTTGTTAGGAGAGACGGCATCCATCCCACTTTGGATGGAGCAGCTCTCATTTCTAGAAATCTGGCCAATTTTCTTAAATCCTCCAAACCGTGACTATCCAGGTTTGGGACCAGGAAGCAGAGTTGTAGTCTTACACACCTCTCTGCAACTTCTCTCCCCCTGCCATCCTCCAAATACCCCATCCCTGTAGAGACGGTGCCTGCTCCCAGACCACCAATAACCAGCAAAAATCTATTTAAGCATAAAAATTCCAAAAGAAAAAATAATATAGCACCTTCAGCTGCACCACAGACTAAAACAGTTAAATGTGGTCTATTAAACATTAGATCTCTCTCTTCTAAGTCCCTGTTAGTAAATGATATAATAATTGATCAACATATTGATTTATTCTGCCTTACAGAAACCTGGTTACAGCAGGATAAATATGTTAGTTTAAATGAGTCAACACTCCCGAGTCACACTAACTGCCAGAACGCTCGTAGCACGGGCCGAGGCGGAGGATTAGCAGCAATCTTCCACTCCATCTTATTAATTAATCAAAAACCCAGACAGAGCTTTAATTCATTTGAAAGTTTGACTCTTAGTCTTGTCCATCCAAATTGGAAGTCCCCAAAACCAGTTTTATTTGTTGTTATCTATCGTCCACCTGGTTGTTACTGTGAGTTTCTCTGTGAATTTTCGGACCTTTTGTCTGACTTAGTGCTTAGCTCAGATAAGATAATTATAGTGGGCGATTTTAACATACACACAGATGCTGAGAATGACAGCCTCAAAGCTGCATTTAATCTATTGTTAGACTCAGTTGGCTTTGCTCAAAATGTAAATGAGTCCACCCACCACTTTAATCATACCTTAGATCTTGTTCTGACTTATGGTATGGAAATTGAAGACTTAACAGTATTCCCTGAAAACCCCCTTCTGTCTGATCATTTCTTAATAACATTTACATTTACTCTGATGGACTACCCAGCAGTGGGGAATAAGTTTCATTACAGTAGAAGTCTTTCAGAAAGCGCTGTAACTAGGTTTAAGGATATGATTCCTTCTTTATGTTCTCCAATGCCATATACCAACACAGGGCAAAGTAGCTACCTAAACTCTGTGAGTGAGTTAGATTATCTTGTCAATAGTTTTATATCCTCATTGAGGACAACTTTGGATGCTGTAGCTCTTCTGAAAAAGAGAGCCTTAAATCAGAAGTGCCTGATTCCATGGTATAACTCACAAACTTGCAGCTTAAAGCAGATAACCCGTAAGTTGGAGAGGAAATGGCGTCTCACTAATTTAGAAGATCTTCACTTAGCCTGGAAAAAGAGTCTGTTGCTCTATAAAAAAGCCCTCCGTAAAGCTAGGACATCTTACTACTCATCACTAATTGAAGAAAATAAGAACAACCCCAGGTTTCTTTTCAGCACCGTCGCCAGGCTGACAAAGAGTCAGAGCTCTATTGAGCCGAGTATTCCTTTAACTTTAACTAGTAATGACTTCATGACTTTCTTTGCTAATAAAATTGTAACTATTAGAGAAAAAATTACTCATAACCATCCCAAAGACATATCGTTATCTTTGGCTGCTTTCAGTGATGCCGGTATTTGGTTAGACTCTTTCTCTCCGATTGTTCTGTCTGAGTTATTTTCATTAGTTACTTCATCCAAACCATCAACATGTCTATTAGACCCCATTCCTACCAGGCTGCTCAAGGAAGCCCTACCTTTATTTAATGCTTCGATCTTAAATATGATCAATCTATCTTTATTAGTTGGCTATGTACCACAGGCTTTTAAGGTGGCAGTAATTAAACCATTACTTAAAAAGCCATCACTTGACCCAGCTATCTTAGCTAATTATAGGCCAATCTCCAACCTTCCTTTTCTCTCATATTACAGTTTTTTTGGGTTCTGGGTTTTTTGGGAGTCACCCTGTAATCAACACACCTATATCCCGCTGATTGTACTTCTCCTGAAGTGGCACACAACAACCACGTGCAATGTCGTACTGCTGTCTGACACTGTTCGGACTTTACACGGGTTGGTAGGCTTTGATATTCCCAAGTTCCTCACGCTTGACATGGCGGTCGTAAAACATCCTATAGCCATCGTCACATTTGTGTTTCTTGATTCTTTCATTTGTCCAACCACAGTCACTATTCAGGTAAGCATAAACATCGCTAACATTTAACAATGCTAAGTGTTTGAAAGTCTTCAGTTAATTCAAAATGCTGCAGCTAGAGTACTGACGGGGACTAGAAGGAGAGAGCATATCTCACCCATATTGGCCTCTCTTCATTGGCTTCCTGTTAATTCTAGAATAGAATTTAAAATTCTTCTTCTTACTTATAAGGTTTTGAATAATCAGGTCCCATCTTATCTTAGGGACCTCATAGTACCACATCACCCCAATAGAGCGCTTCGCTCTCAGACTGCAGGCTTACTTGTAGTTCCTAGGGTTTGTAAGAGTAGAATGGGAGGCAGAGCCTTCAGCTTTCATGCTCCTCTCCTCTGGAACCAGCTCCCAATTCGGATTAGGGAGACAGACACCCTCTCTACTTTTAAGATTAGGCTTAAAACTTTCCTTTTTGCTAAAGCTTATAGTTAGGGCTGGATCAGGTGACCCTGAACCATCCCTTAGTTATGCTGCTATAGACTTAGACTGCTGGGGGGTTCCCATGATGTACTGAGTGTTTCTTTCTCTTTTTGCTCTGTATGCACCACTCTGCATTTAATCATTAGTGACTGATCTCTGCTCCCCTGCACAACATGTCTTTTTCCTGGTTCTCTCTCTCAGCCCCAACCAGTCCCAGCAGGAGACTGCCCCTCCCTGAGCCTGGTTCTGCTGGAGGTTTCTTCCTGTTAAAAGGGAGTTTTTCCTTCCCACTGTCGCCAAGTGCTTGCTCACAGGGGGTCGTTTTGACCGTTGGGGTTTTTCCGTAATTATTGTATGGCTTTGAGTTACAATATAAAGCGCCTTGGGGCAACTGTTTGTTGTGATTTGGCGCTATATAAATAAAATTGATTTGATTTGATTTCATTTGTTGTCTATTGTCTTATGTACAATTTGTACATGTTCAATCAAGCCCCTCAATTTTGTCACGTGATAATTTTACAAGGACCACAATGAAAATAATCGTTTATTTCTGTCTTTAATTCTGATGTGTGCCATTATTACGGTAAACAAGTAATAACTGTGGACTAATTGCTGTCTGAGGTAACTGGAGTGTAAACATAATTTCTCCACTGTGAGATCAGTAAAGTATATCTCTCTCTTATGCTTAATTGTGTTATCAGTGTATCATTGACACATTCACCTCTGTATGCTTATATTGAAATTGCAGAATAAAATCAATCAATAAATCGATCATAGACCTGCAATACACCGAGTGGTGCAACCTGGACACATCTTCAGTGACTCTCCCAAGATCACTGGGTGTTTTGGGTCTTAGTCATACACCCTCACTTGGGCGACCCAGCCGGGGGTGATCAGTCCCCTGTCGGTCGGTGAGTGTTAGCCTACACAGCTAGCCAGTGTAGCTGCAGTCTCTCACCTGCACAACCGCCTCAACATGTTTGAGCTCCGGGTCTTAAACAAACTGCAACACGTCTCTTTCTAATGTATCATCGCCTTTTTTTTGTATTTTCACTTTGTTTGCCGTGTAATTTGCCCAAAAACTCAGAGAAAGTGGCATGTTTCTAATGGGGACATGCGCTGGCTGTCCCCGGATGCATGATTATTGCATCATATGCGTCATATTTTAACCCTTTAGGGCCTGCCCTCAAACGAGACTGCGGTACCCATTTGGTTGGTTTCCTGGCATGGAGCCAGCTTTGAAGCATAGTCCACAAATTTTCATAAACTTGAGGTCAGATCTTTGGGAAGGCCATTCCAGAAGCTTAATGTTAGCCTGCTTTATCCATCCCACAACCTGTTTTGATGTGTGCTTGGGATCGTTGTTCTTTTGGAACACCCAATTGTGGCCGAGTTTCAACTGTCTAGTTGGTGATCTGAGGTAACGTTGAAAATTTGAAGGAAGTTCTTCTTCTTCATTGTTTCATCCACTTTGTGCAATGCACCAGTACCACTGGCACCAAAACAGCCACAGAGCATGATGCTACCACCGCCATGCTTGACAATGTACCAATTGTCTACCACTGCCATGTTTGACAATGTACCAACTGTCAAGCATGGCAGTGGTAGCACCATGCTCTGTAGCTGTTTTGGTGACAGTGGTACTGGTGCATTGCACACATACCTGTTGTCATTGTGGCCAAATAGCTAAATCTTTGTCTTGTCTGAGCATAAAACCTTTCTCCAGAAGGCATTTGGCGTATCCATGTGGAGAGCTGCAAATTTCATTCTAGGTTGAAGGTGTTGATTTTGGCTTCTTTCTTGGTCAGCATCCTCAGTCCACCATGATGTAAAACTTACTTCACTGTGGACAGTAATGCTGGTGTTCCAGCAGTTTCCAGTTCATGGCAGGCCTGAGCCTTGGTGGTTCCTGGGTTGCTCCTGAACATTCTAACCAATTTCCTCTCATCTGAGGGTGATGGTTTGTGTCTTCTTCCAGACCTTGGAAAAGTGGCGACACATCTGACTAACTTGTACTTACATACAACTGTTTGAACTGATGATCTTAGAATCTCCAGTTCTTTAGAAATGACTCCAACAGACCTTCCCAACTACAGTTCCCCCTATTAGATCTTCACTGAGGTCCTTGGACTTTCCTATTGTTCTTAGTATTGGTCAGGCCAATGAGTGCTGTCAAACACATTCTTTTTATGCTGGCAAAGAATAGAATAGAATAGAATAGAATTTATTATTATCATTGTACATGACACCATAAAAAATACTGTGCATGACAATGAAATTAAAAACAATCTCTTAAAAGCGCATTTAAAATAAATAAATAAAATAAATAAATAACCCTAAAAATTCTACATAAAACCTAGTTAAAAACACTCAATCACAATCATAAAATGGCAGGTCCAGCAGCATTCAGTGCACAAATAGCGCTTCCCACAAAGTTATTTTTAAGTCTGTTTGTTCTGGCCTTAAGTGCCCTGTATCGTCTGCCTGATGGCAATAATTCAAACAAATAGTGTCCAGGATGGGAGGGGTCTCTGATTATAGTCCTTGCCTTCCTGAGACAACAACTTGTATACAGTTCCTCTAATGAAGGCAAGAGACAACCAGTGATGTTCTGGGCTGTGGTGACGACCCTCTGGAGAGCTTTCCTGTCTGTGACTGTGCAGCTGGAAAACCACACACACAGACAGTAGGTCAAAATGCTCTCTATGGAGCAGCGATAGAACGACACCAGCAGTCTCTGTGGCAGATGGTTATTCCTGAGAACCCTCAGGAAATAGAGTCTCTGCTGTGCCTTCTTGATGGTAGCCATAGTATTTGTGCTCCAAGTCAGGTCGTCTCTCAAATACACGCCCAGAAAACGAAATTGAGAGACCCACTCCACACAGTCCCCATCGATGACCATTGGCTGGATGACTGTTTTCCTCCTTCTATAGTTCACCACCATCTCCTTTGTCTTTGAGGTGTTGAGGATCAAATTGTTCTCCCTACACCAGACCGACAACCGCTGCACCTCCTCTCTATAGGCAGACTCATCCTCACCAAAAATGAGTCCCACCACAGTAGTGTCATCAGCAAACTTAATGATATTGTTGCTGGAGTGAGAGGGGGTGCAGTCATAGGTGTAGAGAGTTGTAGAGCAAAGGACTCAGCACGCAGCCCTGAGGGGAGCCGGTGCTGAGGCTAATAGCCGAAGAGATGTGAGGGCCAACTCTCACCCTCTGAGAGCAGTCTGTGAGGAAGTCCAAGATCCACCGGCAAATGGAGTGGGACACCCCCAGGTCCAACAACTTAATCACCAGTCTGCTTGGAAGGATGGTATTAAATGCTGAGCTTAAAGTCCACAAAGAGCAGCCTCACATTAGCTCCCCTGCTGCTCCAGATGGGACAGAGCAGCATGTAGAGCCATAATGATGGCATCCTCCGTGGACCTGCTCGCACAATAAGCAAACTGGTGAGGGTCAAGCCCAGGGGGAAGGCAGGGGGTGACATAGGCCCGGACTAACTTTTCAAAGCACTTCATAATAATCAGAGTTAGTGCCACCGGGCGATAGTCATTCAGATCACTGATCCTGGTCTTCTTAGGGAGGGGGACAATAATAGTGGACTTCAGGCGGGGGACAGCAGCCTGGCTCATGGACTGGTTGAAAATGTTTGTAAACACACTAGCTAACTGAGCTGCACATTCCCTCAACACCCGTCCCGAGACGCTGTCTGGACCTGCAGCTTTCCTTGAATTCACCCCCCTCAACATCCGCCTCACCTCCTGTTCCTCCAGCGTGAGGGCGTGGCTGTTGTGGGCAGGTGAGGGGATGATGACTGTCTCTGGTGGCTGCACCTCAAAATGGGCAAAGAAGCTATTGAGGTTCTCTGCCAGTGAGGCATCACTGTAGTCTGCCAACAGTGTGCTGGGTCGGTGGTTCGTGATGTGCTGAACACCCTGCCACACCCGCCGAGAGTCCTGACTCTGGAAGCAGTCCTCTATTCGCCTCCTATAAGCTGTCTTGTCACGTCTGATCCCCTTCTTCAGGTTGGCTCTGGCGGCGCTGTACAGCTCCCCATTACCACACCTGAAGGCGGTGTTCCTCTCCTGGAGCAGGTTCCACACCTCCCGAGTCATCCAAGGCTTCGTGTTGGGATAAACACGGATGCACTTATCCACAGTGACCATGTCGGTGCAGAACCTGATGTATCCCAAGACAGCTGCTGTATACTGCTCCAAGTCCTCATGTTCAAAAACAGACCAGTTTGTGGGCTCGAAGCAGTCCTGGAGCTGTTGAATAGAACCATTAGGCCAGATTTTAACAGTTCTGGATATCACAGGAACACTTTTCCTGAAGGGGATGTATGCTGGCCTCACAAGCAGGGACATGTGATCTGACTGGCCAAGGTGGGATAGAGGTTTCACTCTGAAACAACAACTAGTTGTAGTCAATCAGGATCACTAAGGAGGAGTTGATAGGTCCTGTCATGTAAAAAGACATTGTAGAACCTTCAGCATTTAAAACATTTAACTGAATGTATGCACATATTTGAGCCTGTATCTGACCCAGTGTGGATTAGAGAAAATCCAAAATAATCTAAAATAAGTTACAAACCTCAATACAAATATGATAATTTCTCAACAGATGCTCAGTGCATTTGATGATAGTGACTCATGAATAGAATGATTGCAAAAACTTGATTAAGCTTTTTGTTGTTAAAAAAAACCCCTGCACAATATATTTAAAGCTACTGTTTTCCAAGAAACTACACTCATCAATAATTTTGTTAACTTGGGAAAAACAAAGAGCATATTTGTTTCCCCCCGTGACCGAGGTCTGTACTCTGAGTACCATTCTAATGCTGTCCATGGTGTGAATCAATGACATTTAAAAACGTTCTATAAATGCATTGGAGAGGTGAACCAGCAGTCCTGTTTGTTCGTCTGCTTGCTGCCCGAGGGGCTTTCATCATGTTGGAGCGGTTTTCTCAGCGGGAGCCACATCAATAAATATGTGGCTGTGCAAGCAACAAACGTGGCTGTGCAAGCTGCAGTAGGTTTTGCACACAGCGTGCGTTGGCTGCTCTGATCGTGACCTGGCTGATGCCGAGGAGAACTCAGCCATCTCTTTGTCAATTAAATGTAGCACTTTTCCGCAAGCAACAAATCTGATTACAGGTAAATCCGAGGACACAGCTGTTGTTAATCTCCATTTTGTGACCTTCTAATAAATCATGGACTATTGTAGCAGCAGGTGTCTCTGTGGCACAGGTATTGGACTACCAAGAGAAAGGGTTTAGGTGTTTGCTTTAGGCAGGCCTAAGGACTGGATGCAAATGAAATTAAATTGACCACACAAAATGAAGGATTTCTTGGGTTCATACTGTCTGCAATGAAATGGAAGTCAAAGTAACTGTCAGAATCACTGCAGTGTGTTTTGTTGTTGTTTTTTTTTTTTTTTTTTTTTTTCCCATATGCATTTGCATGTCTTCCCAAGGTTTTCTGATTTGGGGTTTTATATTGAGTCTTTAAACATCTATTTTGGTGTAATGTACAGTGCATCCGGAAAGTATTCACAGTGTGAATACTTTTTCCACATTTTTTTAAATGTTACAGCTTTACTCCAAAATGGATAAATGTTTTTCCTCAAAATTCTACACACAGAATCCCATAATGACAATGTGAAAAAAGTTTTGTTTTTAAGATTTTTGCAAATTATTTAAAAATGAAATACTAAGAAATCACATGTACGTACTCAGCCTTTGACATGAAGCTCAAAATTGAGTTCAGGTGCATCCTGTTTCCACTGATTATACTTGAGATGTTTCTACAGCTTAATTGGAGTCCACCTGGGGCAAATTCAGCTGATTGAACATGATCTGAAACTAAACACACCTATTTACATATACGGTCCCACAGTTGACAATGCATGTCAGACACCAGGACTCTTCCTGGCTGCCTGTCTAAACTGAGCGATCAGTGGAACCTTAGTCAGGGAGGTGACCAACAACCTGATGGTCACTCTGTCAGAGCTCCACCATTCCTCTGTGGAGAGAAGAGAACCTTCCAGAAGAACAACCATCTCTGCAGCAATCCACCAATCATGCCTGTATGGTAGAGTGGCCAGAGAGAAGCCACTCCTTACTAAAAGCCACATGGGAGCCCACCTGGAGTTTGCCAAAAGGCACCTGAAGGACTGTCAGACCATAAGAAACAAAATTCTCTGGTTTGATGAGACATAGATTGAATTCTCTGGTGTGAATGCCAGGTGCTATATTTGGAGGAAACCAGGCAACATCCCTACAGTGAAGCATGGTGGTGGCAGCATCATGCTGTGGGGACGTTTTCCAGTGACAGGAACTAGGAGACTAGTCAGGATTGAGGGAAGATGAATACAGCAATGCACAGAGACATCCTGGATGAAAACCTGATTCAGACTGGGGTGATGGATCCATCTTTCAGCAGGACAATGACCCTGAGCACACAGCCAAGATATCAAAGGGGTGGCTTCAGGACAACTCTGTGAATGTCCTTGCATGGCCCAGCCTAGAGAGATCCGGAAATGGCTGTGCACCAACACTCCCTATCCAACCTGATAGAGCTTGAGAGGTGCTGCACAGAGGAATGGACAAAACTACCCAAAGATATTTGCACCAAGCTTTTGACATCATATTGAAGAAAACTTGAGGCTGTAATTGCTGCCAAAGTTCCATCAACAAAGTATTGAGTGTGTGAATACTTATGTATATGTGATTTCTTAGTTTTTTATTTTTAATAAATTTACAAAAATTAAAAAAAAAGTTTTTAATGTCATTATGGGGTGTTGTGTGGATAATTTTGAGGGGGGAAAGATGAATTTACTTCATTTTGGAATAAGGCTGTAACATAACAATATGTGGAAAAAGTGAAGCGTTGTGAATACTTTCCGGATGCGCTGTAGTTATTCTGGCTGCAGTCTCTGAAATCGTGATAATTTTCATGTCAGGGCCTCAACTCTGTGCTTCTTCACTGTGTACAATTTATATATAGATTATATAGTTTTCATTCATGCCGAATACAAACTAAGGACAAAACAAGACCACTTCTATTATGAAAAACAGGCAGGAAAAGTGAATCATAGCTTTCATTAGAACATATTAGGACTGCATTGGTGTGGATGGAGTTTCATCAGTTGACTTCCTGTTCCGGAGCACAGCGGTGTTCTGCTGTATCTGTTAGCTGTTTGAACTGAGCTGTTTGAGTTCTTTGAATTAACAGTCTTTTTCAAGACTTTTTTACTTTTTTTTACTTTTTCACCGTGCTCCAACGCCTAAGGAAGACCTCTAACGGTCGAAGCATCGCGACGGAGCTCTTTTATCAGCTGGCCTTCATCAGCGTTGGCAGGCTAACTAGCTTGCTAACGCTTTCGTTTTTATTTTTGTTTTATTTTTTAGCACTGTTGTCGTGCTGCTCCACAGCTTGCCTAGTGGATTTTTATTTTATTTTAGCACTGTTGTCGTGTGTTACCTGTGCTGCTCCACAGCCTGTTCAGTGGATTTTATTTTATTTTTTAGCACTGTTGTCGTGTGTTACCTGTGCTGCTCCACAGCCTGTTCAGTGGATTTTTATTTTATTTTTTAGCACTGATGTCGTGTGTTACCTGTGCTGCTCCACAGCCTGTTCAGTGGATTTTTATTTTATTTTTAGCACTGTTGTCATGTGTTACCTGTGCTGCTCCACAGCCTGTTCAGTGGATTTTTATTTTATTTTTTAGCACTGTTGTCGTGTGTTACCTGTGCTGCTCCACAGCCTGTTCAGTGGATTTTTATTTTATTTTTTAGCACTGTTGTCGTGTGTTACCTGTGCTGCTCCACAGCCTGTTCAGTGGATTTTTATTTTATTTTTTAGCACTGTTGTCGTGTGTTACCTGTGCTGCTCCACAGCCTGTTCAGTGGATTTTTATTTTATTTTAGCGCTGTTGTCGTGCGTTGCCTGTGCTGTTCCACAGCCTGTCCAGTGGATTTTTATTTTATTTTTAGCACTGTTGTCGTGCGTTACCTGTGCTGCTCCACAGCCTGTTCAGTGGATTTTTATTTTATTTTTTAGCACTGTTGTCGTGCGTTACCTGTGCTGTTCCACAGCCTGTCCAGTGGATTTTTATTTTATTTTTTACCACTGTTGTCGTGTGTTACCTGTGCTGCTCCACAGCCTGTCCAGTGGATTTTTATTTTATTTTTTGGCACTGTTGTCGTGTGTTACCTGCGCTGCTCCACAGCCTGTTCAGTGGATTTTTGTTTTGTTTTTTTGGCACTGTTGTCGTGCGTTACCTGTGCTGCTCCACAGCCTGTCCAGTGGATTTTTATTTTATTTTTTGGCACTGTTGTCGTGCGTTACCTGTGCTGCTCCACAGCCTGTCCAGTGGATTTTGATTTTGATTTTATTTTTTTTTAGCACTGTTGTCGTGTGTTACCTGTGCTGCTCCACAGCCTGTCTAGTGGATTTTTATTTTATTTTTTACCACTGTTGTCGTGTGTTACCTGTGCTGCTCCGCAGCCTGTCCAGTGGATTTTTATTTTATTTTTTACCACTGTTGTCGTGCGTTACCTGTGCTGCTCCACAGCCTGTCCAGTGGATTTTTATTTTATTTTTTAGCACTGTTGTCGTGCGTTACCTGTGCTGCTCCACAGCCTGTCCAGTGGATTTTTATTTTATTTTTTACCACTGTTGTCGTGCGTTACCTGTGCTGCTCCACAGCCTGTCCAGTGGATTTTTATTTTTATTTTTATTTTATTTTTTTTTTGGCGCTGTTGTCGTGCGTTACCTGTGCTGCTCCACAGCCTGTCCAGTGGATTTTTATTTAGCGCTGTTGTCGTGCGTTACCTGTGCTGCTCCACAGCCTGTCTAGTGGATTTTTATTTTGTTTTAGCACTGTTGTCGTGCGTTGCCTGTGCTGCTCCACAGCCTGTCCAGTGGATTTTTATTTTTATTTTATTTATTTTTAGCACTGTTGTGCGTTACCTGTGCTGCTCCACAGCCTGTCTAGTGGATTTTTATTTTGTTTTAGCACTGTTGTCGTGCGTTACCTGTGCTGCTCCACAGCCTGTCCAGTGGATTTTGATTTAGCACTGTTGTCGTGCGTTACCTGTGCTGCTCCACAGCCTGTCCAGTGGATTTTTATTTTGTTTTAGCACTGTTGTCGTGCGTTACCTGTGCTGCTCCACAGCCTGTCTAGTGGATTTTTATTTTGTTTTAGCACTGTTGTCGTGCGTTGCCTGTGCTGCTCCACAGCCTGTCCTGTGGATTTTTATTTTTATTTTATTTTATTTTTTAGCACTGTTGTTGTGCGTTACCTGTGCTGCTCCACAGCCTGTCTAGTGGATTTTTATTTTATTTTAGCACTGTTGTCGTGCGTTACCTGTGCTGCTCCACAGCCTGTCTAGTGTCGGATTCCCTGTTTGGGAATCCGCTAGCTTAGCGTAGCTACTAGCTCTTAGCCGTTTTAGCATGGCGGCTTCTCCTGTCTCTCCCGTACTTTTCTGCTCTGGGTGTGAAATGTTTAGTTATTCCTCGGCCTCTTTTAGCAGTAACGGTACTTGTAATAAGTGCAGCTTATTCGTAGCTTTGGAGGCCAGGCTGGGCGAATTGGAGGCTCGGCTCCGCACTGTGGAAAATTCTACAGCTAGCCAGGCCCCTGTAGTCGGTGCGGACCAAGGTAGCTTAGCCACCGTTAGTTCCCCCCTGGCAGACCCCGTGCAGTCGGGAAGGCAGGCTGACTGGGTGACTGTGAGGAGGAAGCGTAGCCCTAAACAGAAGCCCCGTGTACACCGTCAACCCATTCACATCTCTAACCGTTTTTCCCCACTCGACGATACACTCGCCGAGGATCAAACTCTGGTTATTGGCGACTCTGTTTTGAGAAATGTGAAGTTAGCGACACCAGCAACCATTGTCAATTGTCTTCCGGGGGCCAGAGCAGGCGACATCGAAGGACATTTGAAATTGCTGGCTAAGGCTAAGCGTAAATTTGGTAAGATTGTAATTCACGTCGACAGTAATGACACTCGGTTACGCCAATCGGAGGTCACTAAAATTAACATTGAATCGGTGTGTAACTTTGCAAAAACAATGTCGGACTCTGTTGTTTTCTCTGGGCCCCTCCCCAATCAGACCGGGAGTGACATGTTTAGCCGCATGTTCTCCTTGAATTGCTGGCTGTCTGAGTGGTGTCCAAAAAATGAGGTGGGCTTCATTGATAATTGGCAAAGCTTCTGGGGAAAACCTGGTCTTGTTAGGAGAGACGGCATCCATCCCACTTTAGAGGGAGCAGCTCTCATTTCTAGAAATCTGGCCAATTTTTTGGGATCCTCCAAACTGTGACTGTCCAGCGTTGGGACCAGGAGGCAGAGCTGTGGTCTTATACACCTCTCTGCAGCTTCTCTCCCCCTGCCATCCCCCTATTACCCCATCCCCGTAGAGACGGTGCCTGCTCCCAGACCACCAATAACTAGCAAAAATCTATTTAAGCATAAAAATTCAAAAAGAAAAAATAATATAGCACCTTCAATTGCACCACAGACTAAAACAGTTAAATGTGGTCTATTAAACATTAGGTCTCTTTCTTCTAAGTCCCTGTTGGTAAATGATATAATAATTGATCAACGTATTGATTTATTCTGCCTAACAGAAACTTGGTTACAGCAGGATGAATATGTTAGTTTAAATGAGTCAACACCCCCGAGTCACACTAACTGTCAGAATGCTCGTAGCACGGGCCGGGGCGGAGGATTAGCAGCAATCTTCCATTCCAGCTTATTAATTAATCAAAAACCTAGACAGAGCTTTAATTCATTTGAAAGCTTGTCTCTTAGTCTTGTCCATCCAAATTGGAAGTCCCAAAAACCAGTTTTATTTGTTATTATCTATCGTCCACCTGGTCGTTACTGTGAGTTTCTCTGTGAATTTTCAGACCTTTTGTCTGACTTAGTGCTTAGCTCAGATAAGATCATTATAGTGGGCGATTTTAACATCCACACAGATGCTGAGAAAAAAGTAAATGAGTCCACCCACCACTTTAATCATATTTTAGATCTTGTTCTGACTTATGGTATGGAAATAGAAGACTTAACAGTATTCCCTGAAAACTCCCTTTTGTCTGATCATTTTTTAATAACATTTACATTTACCCTGATGGACTACCCTGCAGTGGGGAATAAGTTTCATTACACTAGAAGTCTTTCAGAAAGCGCTGTAACTAGGTTTAAGGATATGATTCCTTCTTTATGTTCTCTAATGTCATATACCAACACAGAGCAGAGTAGCTACCTAAACTCTGTAAGGGAGTTAGAGTATCTTGTCAATAGTTTTACATCCTCATTGAAGACAACTTTGGATGCTGTAGCTCCTCTGAAAAAGAGAGCTTTAAATCAGAAGTGTCTGACTCCGTGGTATAACTCACAAACTCGTAGCTTAAAGCTGATAACTCGTAAGTTGGAGAGGAAATGGCGTCTCACTAATTTAGAAGATCTTCACTTAGCCTGGAAAAAGAGTTTGTTGCTCTATATGAAAGCCCTTCGTGAAGCTAGGACATCTTTCTACTCATCACTAATTGAAGAAAATAAGAACAACCCCAGGTTTCTTTTCAGCACTGTAGCCAGGCTGACAAAGAGTCAGAGCTCTATTGAGCTGAGTATTCCATTAACTTTAACTAGTAATGACTTCATGACTTTCTTTGCTAACAAAATTTTGACTATTAGAGAAAAAATGACTCATAACCATCCCAAAGATGTATCGTTATCTTTGGCTGCTTTCAGTGATGCCGGTATTTGGTTAGACTCTTTCTCTCCGATTGTTCTGTCTGAGTTATTTTCATTAGTTACTTCATCCAAACCATCAACATGCTTATTAGACCCCATTCCTGCCAGGCTGCTCAAGGAAGTCCTACCATTATTTAATGCTTCAATCTTAAATATGATCAATCTATCTTTGTTAGTTGGTTATGTACCACAGGCCTTTAAGGTGGCAGTAATTAAACCATTACTTAAAAAGCCATCACTTGACCCAGCTATCTTAGCTAATTATAGGCCAATCTCCAACCTTCCTTTTCTCTCAAAGATTCTTGAGAGGGTAGTTGTAAAACAGCTAACTGATCACCTGCAGAGGAATGGTCTATTTGAAGAGTTTCAGTCAGGTTTTAGAATTCATCATAGTACAGAAACAGCATTAGTGAAGGTTACAAATGATCTTCTTATGGCTTCGGACAGTGGACTTATCTCTGTGCTTGTTCTGTTGGACCTCAGTGCTGCTTTTGATACTGTTGACCATAAAATTTTATTACAGAGATTAGAGCATGTCATAGGTATTAAAGGCATTGCGCTGCGGTGGTTTGAATCATATTTGTCTAATAGATTACAGTTTGTTCATGTAAATGGGGAATCTTCTTCACAGACTAAAGTTAATTATGGAGTTCCACAAGGTTCTGTGCTAGGACCAATTTTATTCACTTTATACATGCTTCCCTTGGGCAGTATTATTAGACGGTATTGCTTAAATTTTCATTGTTACGCAGATGATACCCAGCTTTATCTATCCATGAAGCCAGAGGATACGCACCAATTAGCTAAACTGCAGGATTGTCTTACAGACATAAAGACATGGATGACCTCTAATTTCCTGCTTTTAAACTCAGATAAAACTGAAGTTATTGTACTTGGCCCCACAAATCTTAGAAGCATGGTGTCTAACCAGATCGTTACTCTGGATGGCATTTCCCTGATCTCTAGTAATACTGTGAGAAATCTTGGAGTTATTTTTGATCAGGATATGTCATTCAAAGCGCATATTAAACAAATATGTAGGACTGCCTTTTTGCATTTACGCAATATCTCTAAAATCAGAAAGGTCTTGTCTCAGAGTGATGCTGAAAAACTAATTCATGCATTTATTTCCTCTAGGCTGGACTATTGTAATTCATTATTATCAGGTTGTCCTAAAAGTTCCCTAAAAAGCCTTCAGTTGGTTCAGAATGCTGCAGCTAGAGTACTGACGGGGACTAGCAGGAGAGAGCATATCTCACCCGTGTTGGCCTCCCTTCATTGGCTTCCTGTTAATGCTAGAATAGAATTTAAAATTCTTCTTCTTACTTATAAGGTTTTGAATAATCAGGTCCCATCTTATCTTAGGGACCTCGTAGTACCATATTACCCCATTAGAGCGCTTCGCTCTCAGACTGCGGGCTTACTTGTAGTTCCTAGGGTTTGTAAGAGTAGAATGGGAGGCAGAGCCTTCAGCTTTCAGGCTCCTCTCCTGTGGAACCAGCTCCCAATTCAGATCAGGGAGACAGATACCCTCTCTACTTTTAAGATTAGGCTTAAAACTTTCCTTTTCGCTAAGGCTTATAGTTAGGGCTGGATCGGGTGACCCTGGACCATCCCTTGGTTATGTTGCTTTAGACGTAGACTGTGTTTCATAATTATTGTATGGCCTTGCCTTGCAATGTGGAGCGCCTTGGGGCAACTGTTTGTTGTGATTTGGCGCTATACAAGAAAAAAGTTGATTGATTGATTGATATATAATATAGCAAAAACAGATAATAAACTTACAACAATCAGGTCATTGATCAGGGGCCAAACAGTGATGAATTATTCTCTTTCATCTTTGAATGCCATAAATCTGATTCTCATGTGTATTGTTTTATTTTGTGTTTAGTAAATGGTGTAATTTGCTGCCACTACATATTTGATGTGAGTGTCAGCTGAAGTGAAAGACACTGTCCGCCTCTGGCCTCAATTTGCACCTGAAAACCCTTGGCGTCGTCTCTCTTTTTAATTATGAGCATGGATTCTATAATCAGCCTTCTCAAAGAAAATGAACAGTCACACAGTTGTTTTAGTCTCTTTGTACACGCACGCACATGCACATGCACGTTTCCTGAAGTTGGTCCCTCAGCATAAGATATGCTCACGTCTCAACTGGTGAACCGACCGAAAATGTAAATGACTTTCTTGTTCATTAATTATGCTATAAAATGTAACTTGCTTGGATGGGATGACAAAAATGCAAATGGAACCAAGATAAAAGTCTCTTGTGCCGGAGACAAATGCATAAAAGATTCATTTTCTCAAAATGTAGCTCTTTATTCAGGAAACCAATAGGAGGACCTGTTAATGGCCTCTGGCTGGGATTTGATTAACTCTGTGCCGGAGGAGAAACTCGTCTTCTGATTCAGACAACTGGCTGAAAAGTTGAGTGCTGCTGCCACAGGCTCCTGTTCTCCATCTGATCCTTGAGAACCTTCATCACCACTTTGTCCTGTCACTCCTCCAGTCCCTGGCAGGACTTGTTTCCAAGGCAACAAAATCCCTCAGAGGTAGAGGAGCAGAAGGCATGGAACTGTCCAATCTGTTTGTGTAATAATAACAATAATAAAAAATACCACCAGCATGTTCATCATCATAATTATAAAGTGTTAACACCAGCAATGGCCTCAATCAAATATACAAACAGCCCTCCTTATATACTTCTAGTTCATTTTAACTGTGTATATTAAAAGTAGTGACAGTATTAAAAGTATTGACTTATTTTAAGAGGAATCTACTGGATTACATTTGCAATAATTGATTTTTGTTCAAGAGCTTCAATGCACTTCCTGATGCAACATGGTGGACAACGATATCTTGGAAAGGAACTTGATGTACATCCTAGTCTTTTTCACCTCTTTGTATATCATTCAAATGTGCAAATAAATAAAGACGGAGAAAAACCAAGATGAATCTGTATATATAAATCTAAGATATTTTCAGCTTCGGACTCCGACAAAGGCATCTCCTCCACTCTCCCTTATCTCTGCTCTCTGCTTTAACCTTCAAGTCCCTACTTCACCAGACTGTAAATTCCTCAAATTATATTGGATACTGGATCTATTGGACTACTATTGGATTAACCATGGAATTGATCAGCTGGTCTCTGAACGCTACTGACACCGTTTTTTCTACAAGAAGGTCAGGACCGGGGGATCCTACCTGCCCAGATGGAACGTATTTTGTGGGCTATGTTCTCTACTCCTGGGGGTCTTGGCGTATTGCATGCTTGGCGCCTTTCTCTGTTGAGGACGTCGAGGATTTATTCATTTTTGGTCTTATGGTAGCAGGGCTGATACTTTCTGTAAACAAGTACTTTGAATGAAGTGCACTGTGTTTCACTTTTTTCAGTGTGCATGGGAGTGGGCCCCATTACAGAGGTCACCATGTTCCACCACCATATTGATACAGTAGCCCAAAAGGGACATACTTGCTCCATTTATCACATTTTGCAGTACTACAGCAACACTGAAGAAAAGAAGAGAGAAGATTCAGCAGTTGCTCCCCTTTATACCTGCTGTCTGCTAATGCATTTTTGTCACAAGGAGGATCATGCACAAGAGAAGGGAAAGGGGCTTGAATCCCATGACCAGTGTGCACGCTGGTCTGCATGTATCAGTGTGTCCAACCAGTAAGAGACAGGTACATTTTTAACATTGTTGCCTCTATCTGTGGAACTAATTCTCATTTGTATCTACCAACCTGTTATGTCAGGAGTGTTTTGAATGTAAAAAAAAAAAAGATGCATCTGCTGTAAATATTAATGATTTTATTTAAAAAAAAATGGTTCATTATGCCCTGTATAATCCTGCTAAATAAACAACAAACAGACTCAGGCCTTGACGGAATTAATAATACGCTTTTAGAGTTCTGAAGATCTTTGATAGCAGCATTAGATGCAGTTTGCTCATATTTTATTCAGATTTCTGCCCGAGCCTCGCTTACAGCTGCACTGAGTGCATCTACGAGGCTGCTGAGGGATCTGAAAGATCTTGTGCACTAATTAGTGGTGTTAATGGCTTCGAAATCATGTAGAGTGGATAGGAAGACAGGGACCAGGCATAACAAATGTGCGGCTTTACTGAACAGGATGCATTTGCAGGATGTGGAAAGCTCAGGTCAGACGACGCGGCGCTCCTGCAGATGATTCTGTAAGATTCTGTCCGATCTTGCAGATCCATGCCTGTCTGTGCAAACCTCATCTCCTCTGCTCGCCTCTGACGCCTTTGTCTTCAGTAAAACCTGATAAGTGAAGAACACATGGGACGTCCTGCTGTTAATGTGAAATAGGCCCCAGAAATAACATCGCACCTATCAGGCTGTGTGCAGCGGGCACAGGCGTGTAGAGGCCCATTCTCTGTGCAGTGGGGTCACATTGTTCCTTTGCTGCCTCACTTCTTAATGCGGTGGATATGGATGTGAGTCACACACCATTCCACCAAGGGTCACCTTGCACAGGTCAGCCATCATGCAGGCTGTTGCTGCTACAGCTCTGTGTGGCTGTTTGTCAGCTGGTTCTCAGCTACATAGTGAAACGCAATCATGCTCCAAAACGGTACAGTGGGGGTGAATGCTGCGTGTTTCACTGCAGGAAGGGAGAGCTGGAAATGGGTGTAAAAGGAGGTGGATTGGTTGCTTTCAAAAGCAATAAGTTTGAAAAACAACAGACCTGCTTAGATTCAAAGGCCGTAAGGGGAGAGAAGCGAGTGCAGCAGCGGTTTCATTTGATGCTGGTTGAAATTGCAAAGACGAATGGATGGCGATAAGAATGTCTTTAAATGGAGGAATGTGTGTTGTTTTGAAAATTACATACATAAAGATGCGGAATTCTGGCGTCTTAAGCTGAGGATGAAACACAGAACTGATCTTGTGTTTGATTTCAGCGGGTTGCTTCTCCGCAGACTCCAGTGATAAACCGGCTTTGTTCTCTCAGACGCTCCCCGAGGACATAAATCTCCCATCTGTTCCTCTTTCTAGCATATCTACCATTTCCTCTCGTATTTTAAAGGCCGTTATCATTGTATAATTGGAGAAACGTTTGTCTGCCCCCCACAAACAGCAGACATATGTAGGTGGGTTCTGGAATTGCCCAGGTAAGGTTAAATTTACCATAGGTTAATCATTGGAGTCAAGGTCATTGGGGACTGGGGTCCAAGGTAATTTTTTTTACTGTGATTTTAACCAAACATGGCATACATATGAATAGAATAGAATAGAATAGAAGCTTTATTTGTCATTGTACACATACAATGAGATTAGGGTGCCACTCCACAACAGAGTTTGAGAATAAGAAAAGACAAAATGAAGCCATCGCCTGTGACTGGTAAATAACTAACTTAGCAGACCAAATGAAAAATGTGAGTATATAAATAAGTAAAGATATATACAAGCTATTTAAATAAATAAATAAATATACATTCTAGATAAGGCACAGAGAAAATTTGATTGCACATATTTGTATGAGTATAGCCCATAAGACTTCAGTTATTGCACATGGTGTTCAGAGTTATTGCACATGAGTGTTTAATGTTCTCACAGCCCAGGGAAAGAAACTGTTTGTCATCCTGGGGGTTCGGGCTCTGATCGACCTGTATCTCCTGGGGTCTGAGAGGATGGATCTGGATCAGCTGAGATGGTGGGAGGTAGCTATCTCCTCAAGATGGGGCAGGGGCAGCCAGTGATTTTTTTGGGCGGTGTTTATCACTCGCTGCAAAGCCTTTCTGTCCGAGGCTGTACTTACGGAGAACCATGCTGTGATACAGTATGTTATCACACTTTCAATGGTGGCGTGATAGAAGTGGCTCTTCCTCGGGAGCCTAAGGAAGTGCAGTGACTGCTGGGCCTTCTTTATAACAGCCGTGGTGTTGGTGGACCAGGAGAGCTCTTCTTGGATGTGGACTCCCAGAAGCCTAAAAGACAACACTTTCTCCACCGGATCTCCATTGATGTTGAGAGGGGCATAATCCCCCTGGTTTCTCCTGTAGACTATGATGGCCTCCTTTGTCTTTGCAATGTTCAGTAGCAGGTTGTTGGCCAGCAGGTGCTGGACCTTCTCCCTGTAGGCAGTCCCATCTCCCCTCGAGATGAGTCCAATCACCATCGTGTCATCTGTAAACCTGATGATGGTGTTTGTGGAATGACGGTGGACACAGTCACAAGTGTACAGAGTGTACAATAGTGGACTCAGCACACAGCCCTGTGGTGAGCCTGTGCCGAGTGTGAGAGGGAGGAAAGGTGAGGGCTGAGCATCACACAGTCTGTTTGAGAGGAAGCATTTAATCCAGGCACAGGTAGTTTGGTTATCAGAATATCCAGTGATAGTGGTGAAGGCTGAGATATAGTCTATGAAGAGTAAGCTTACATAGTTGCCAAGATGCTCCAGGTGGCTCAGCGTGGTATGTAAAGTGATGGCAATGGCATCCTCAGTGGAGCGATTGCTCCTGTAAGAAAACTGGTGGGGATCAAATGCAACAGGTAGACATGCCTTGATGTGCTACAGGACCTGCCTATCGAAGCATTTCATCACCAATGATGTTAGGGCGATGGGCCTTTAGTTGTTGAGGTCACTCTTGCCTGATACCTTGGGGACAGGGAATGATGGTGGTTGTTTTCAGGCAGGTTGGGACAGTGGCTTGAGTCAGGGAGAGGTTGAAGGTTGTAGTGGGGATCCCTGAGAAACAGTTATGAATCCTTTTGGGGCTATTTTGGACTGAGTCTTAATTGACATACTATGTAAATCAGCAAAAGGACCTGAGTGGAGCAGGCCACAAAGAGACAGGCCAACAAAGAGACAGGCAGACATGACCTTGACCTCATATGGAGATGAATTCTGAAATTTCCCAGGTGATATAAAGTTTGCCAAAGGTTAATCACTGAGGGCAAGGTCATTGGGGTCAAAGGTCAAAATTAAATAATAATAAAAAAAAGAAATGCCCCCTCTGTGATTTTAACCAAACATGGTGGCATACATATGGATGTAAGTTTAGGAATTTCCCAGGTAAGATAAAGTTTGCCAGTGGTCAGTTACTGAGGTCAAGGTCATGTCTGCCTGTCTCTTTGTTGGCCTGCTCCACTCAGGTCCTTTTGCTGATTTACATAGTATGTCAATTAAGACTCACTCCAAAATAGCCCCAAAAGGATTCATTTCGGCAGGACAAGGATTTGATTTTTAACTCAATTTGGACCAAATCTGGCACAGACAAAGGTGGATTCCAGAACTGCCCTGGCAAGGTCATCCAGAGGTCAATCGTTTAGATGAATAATAAGGTCACAGGGGTGAAATTTCATCTTGTTGTGGCCCTGACTGTCTTCATTCCCACATGCATAATTATCTAATTTTTCAAACATGGATATTTAATAATTGAACTGGTAAATAATTGCCTTTTTACATGCATGAGTTCATTATTTCATCCCCAAAAGGTACTTTGTCTTTTCACACAAGTTGGATGAGATTTTCACATTTTATTTTGTCAAAATCCTGTATTTTTATGATGTGGCATGAATTAACCAGTTTGTCTGGTACTTGCTCATCCAAATAAATGCAGTATAATCATATAAAATCATTTATTTTAAAGAAATTGTGTCACACAAGGTGAAAATATCAGCAGCTATGTACATTCACAGTGGGTTCCTTATGCCACAGCTCAAACAGCTTATACCAACAATGAACTTCAAAGCAACTCACTGACGTGGGCAAGTGACCTTTATGATGACCTTTCTGCTCTTAATATACCTTGTTTGATCCAACATGGGGAATGCATTTAAATATAAAGACCACACATTGGTGGGCTTTTCTGTTGTTTTTATTATAGGATATCAAGTATTTTTTTTAAATGGGCACACATTTACACAAAATTTCTGGTTTCTTTACATTTTAAACGTGTTTGTTAGTATTTAGCATTTTAGTATTACAGTAGACACAAATCTCCACAACACATTCTAAACACAATAAAATATAAATCAAATAAGTGTGCATAAAGTGCACACACCTTTAATATAACAACTAAATTATCACTTTTACAGCCAGTTTATTTTAGGCAAATGAATAAACAAACAAACAAATAAAAAAAAAAAAATCCAATTCACAAAATATCCATATTTGTAAAATGCTAGCGCCGAGTCACAGCCCAGACCTGAATCCGACTGAACATCTCTGGAGAGATCTGAAAATGTGTGTGCACCAACACTCTCCATCCAACCTGATGGAGCTTGAGAGGTGCTGCAAAGGGGAATGGTCATAACTGCCCAAAGATAGGTGCACCAAGCTTGACATCATATTCAAGAAGACCTGAGAGTGGGACTTAAGGAGGGCTGTCAATCAAATCTCGTTCTTCAGAAACGACGAGTCACAGCAGAGCCAGTACCGATCCTTGTTCCCTCCCTGATAGTGCCTAAACCATCCCCCAGGTTTTGAGCGAGGAGAAAGCTGGAATCCACAGCACATGAGCAGAAATCAACTTTGAGAGGGCTGGTGCACGCTGGTCACATATTCCTCCTCAGTCGGAGCACCTTTTTCATCGCTCGACGAGCAGTTTCCTCTGAGTGCGTGCACGCAGAGATAATTTATACATGCACAGTTAACATTTATGCCTGTGAATATAATACGCCTGAATGCAGAGTAGTTTTGGCACCAATTTGACGCCATAGCTCTGACGTCTGGTTGGGCCACTCAAGGACATTCACAGAGTTGTCCTGAAGCCACTCCTTTGGTATCTTAGCTGTGTGCTTAGGGTCATTGTGCTGCTGAAAGATGAACCATCACCCCAGTCTGAGGTCAAGAGGGCTCTGGAGCAGGTTTTTATCCAGGATGTCTCTATACATTGCTGCACTCATCTTTCCCTCAATCCTGACTAGTCTCTGTTAAGTGACATTCTTTTATTTAGTGTACTCAGTTGTTATGATGAGATTGTAGTTGTTTACTAATGTGCAGTATTTTGTTTTCACCACTGTGAGGCGCATGTTTGCGGGGCTGCTTGAAGTGCGGGCTTCAAGCACGAGAGGGCGTCATAGCAACCGGGAGTGACAGCTGTCACTCGTCATCAGCACCAGCTGTCACTCATCCACATCACCACCACCATAAAGGCCGGACTGCAACTCCACCTCCCAGCCAAGAAATCAGCTACCTTGGAGGTAACTTCTCTGCTGAGTGTGTGATTGGAGGTGGATGTGCTCCCTCCCAAAAGAACACAGACTGTGGGATTACTGAGTGTGCGTACTCACACTCACCTGTGCTGTTTTTGTTCTCTGCCAGCAGTGCCAGGTCTGACAGCTGGAGACGGTGGCCACCTGGGGACTCAGGACTTGGCGTCTCCGGTGTTCTTCAGATCCGTTGGTGGTGAGCGCCGTGTGGGATCTGGCTTTGTTCTGGACGGGCGTCTCCTATCCTCAAGCCTGCCCACACGTCACCCAACGTGTAATTGACTGTAGTTCCAAACTTGTTGTTGTCTGTATTCCGTTGTGCACAATTTACAACATTAAATTGTTACTGTTTTGGCTTATCCATTGCCCGTTCATTTACGCCCCCTGTTGTGGGTCTGTGTTCCTACACTTTCACAACAGAATTTCTCGGCCAGCGTCATGGATCCCGAGGGGCGTCAACCATTGCTTGAACAGCCAATGGAAGAGCGAGGTGCACAGGCGCCAGCAGGAGGCGTGTTAGGTGAGCTGCAGCACATCTTAACCGCTTTTACTGCTCGGTTGGACTTAGTTACCGAGCAGATCATTGTTCTCAATCGAAGGATGGAGGCTCTCACCGCCCAGGTGGAAGCGCATGCCCAGGGTGCTGCTGCAGCACCTCCTCCTGCTGACCGAATGCTAGAAACAGACATTCCACTGGTCATTCAACGAACCCCCCCACCTTCCCCTGAAGCATACATAAGCCCTCCGGAGCCGTACGGAGGCTGCGTGGAGACGTGCGCGGACTTCTTGATGCAGTGCTCGCTCGTCTTTTCACAGCGTCCCGTCATGTATGCGTCAGACGCTAGCCAGGTGGCTTACGTTATAAATTTGCTTCGAGGAGAGGCACGCGCCTGGGCTACGGCGCTCTGGGAGCAGAATTCACAGCTCCTAGCGACATACGCTGGGTTTGTGAGGGAGTTCCGACAGGTGTTCGACCACCCTCAAAGAGGCGAGACCGCTTCAAGTGTGCTGCTGTCGATAAGACAGGGGTGTCGGAGCGCAGCGAAGTATGCAGTCAACTTCCGCATCGTGGCAGCGCGAGCCGGCTGGAATGCTGTTGCGCTCCACGCCGCCTTTATAAATGGACTGTCTCTGGTCCTTAAGGAGCACCTGGTGGTGAAGGACGAGCCGCGGGATTTAGACGGGCTTATCGACCTGGTTATACGGTTAGACAACCGATTAACAGAACACCGATGGGAGCGAGACGAAGGGCGTGGTCAGGCACAGGCCGTCCCTCTCCCTCCCGGGTCCGAAAGGGAGCCGACTTCCCCACGCTCCACAGCCAGGGCACTCCACATGACGACAGCTCCCCCTGCTGACGTTGCTATGGAAATGAGCAGGGCCAAAAGGCGATCAGATCAGAGACAAAGGAGGCTGATCCGTGGGGAGTGTTTTCTCTGCAGCTCAACCGAGCACACACAGAAAAAATGCCCCAAACGGTCAATACAGCAGCACTTGTCCTTAGAGACTGGGCTAAGGGTGGGTCACAATACCCATGCGGGGAGACCCCGAAAATCTGCACGCATCCCAGTCACGATCCAGAGTGGGGATCTAACCCTTCACGCCCCAGCACTGGTGGACACGGGGTCGGAGGGGAATCTGCTGGATAGCACATGGGCAAAGGAGGTTCGGCTCCCTCTAGTGGCCTTACCGTCACCATTGTCGGTGCGGGCACTAGATGGCACCCTTCTTCCACTAATCACACACCAGACACAGCCAGTGACATTGGTGGTGTCTGGAAATCACAGGGAGGAGATTGTGTTTTATGTAACACCTTCTACCTCCTGAGTGATTTTGGGTTTTCCATGGGTGTTAAAACACAATCCCCGGATTGATTGGCCGTCTGGGGTTGTGGTTCAGTGGAGCAAAACCTGCCACCGGGAGTGTTTAGGATCCTCGGTTCCACCCGGTGTGACAGCTAAAGAGGAGGTTTTAGTCCCCCCCAATCTGGTGGCGGTGCCAGCCGAGTACCATGACCTTGCAGAAGTCTTCAGCAAGGATCTGGCACTCACGCTGCCCCCGCACCGTCCGTACGATTGTGCCATTGATTTGATACCGGGCGCTGAGTACCCGTCCAGCAGGCTGTACAACCTCTCACGTCCGGAACGCGAATCAATGGGTGCTGGTTTCTTTTTTGTGGGCAAGAAGGACGGCGGACTCTATCCATGCATTGATTACAGAGGGTTGAACGAGATCACGGTTCGCAACCGATACCTCTGTTGGATTCAGTGTTCACGCCCTTGCATGGAGCCCAAATTTTCACAAAATTGGATCTTAGGAATGCTTATCACCTGGTTCGGATCTGGGAGGGAGACGAGTGGAAGACGGCATTTAACACCCCATTAGGTCACTTTGAGTACCTGGTCATGCTGTTCAGCCTCATCAATGCGCCCGCGACGTTCCAAGCGTTGGTTAATGACGTCTTGCGGGACTTCCTGCATCAGTTTGTCTTCGTATATCGAGACGATATACTCATCTTTTCTCCGGATCCTGAGACCCATGTCAAGCATGTACGTCAGGTCCTGCAGCAGTTGTTGGAGAACCGGCTGTTTGTGAAGGGCGATAAGTGCGGGTTCCACCGCACTTCTTTGTCCTTCCTGGGGTTCATAATCTCCTCCAACTCCGTCGCCCCTGATCCGGCCAAGGTTGCGGCGGTAAGAGATTGGCCGCAACCAACAAACCGTAGGAAACTGCAACAGGTCCTCGGTTTTGCAAATTTCTACCGGAGGTTCATCAAGGGCTACAGTCAGGTAGTTAGCCCCCTGACAGCCCTGACCTCCACAAAAGTCCCCTTCACCTGTTTGGATCGGTGCGAAGCCGCGTTTAGGGAGTTGAAACGCCGGTTCTTGTTCTGGTGCAGCCCGATCCCAATCGCCAGTTTATAGTTGAAGTGGAAGCCTCTGACTCAGGGATAGGAGCTGTGCTATCCCAGAGTGGGGAGTCCGACAAGGTTCTCCATCCTTGTGCCTACTTTTCCCGCAGGTTGACCCCGGCTGAAAGGAACTATGACGTCGGCAATCGGGAACTTCTTGCGGTGAAGGAGGCTCTTGAGGAGTGGAGACACCTGTTGGAGGGAGCATCGGTACCATTTACAGTTTTCACAGACCATCGGAACCTGGAGTACATTCGGACCACCAGGCGTCTGAACCCCAGGCAAGCCCGCTGGTCACTGTTCTTCAGGCGTTTTGACTTTCGGATCACCTACCGCCCCGGGACGAAGAACCAACGATCTGACGCCCTGTCCCGGGTGCACGAAGAGGAGGTCAAGACCGAGCTGTCAGACCCGACGGAAACCATCATCCCCGAGTCCACTGTCGTGGCCACCCTCACCTGAGACGTGGAGAAGACCGTCCGGGAGGCCCTGACAAGGAGGCCGGACCCGGGGACAGGTCCGAAGGACAAATTGTACGTCCCACCAGAGGTCAGGGCTGCGGTCCTAGACTTCTGTCACGGTTCCAAGCTCTCCTGTCATCCAGGGGTGCGAAGGACTGTGGCAGTGGTCCGGCAGCGCTTCTGGTGGGCGTCTATGGAAGCCAACGTCCGGGACTATGTCTAGGCCTGCACCACCTGTGCCAGGGGCAAAGCCAACCACCACAAGGCCCAAGGCCTCCTCCAGCCTCTGCCCGTGCCTCATCGCCCCTGGTCTCACATCGGCCTGGACTTTGTCACGGGCCTCCCGCCGTCCCAGGGCATGACTACCATCCTCACGATAGTGGACCGGTTCTCCAAGGCGGCCCACTTCGTGGCCCTCCCGAAGCTCCCGATGGCCCAGGAGACTGCAGACCTCCTGGGCCACCACGTCGTGCGTCTGCATGGGATTCCATCGGATATTGTCTCAGACCATGGTCCTCAGTTCTCCTCTCAGGTCTGGAGGAGTTTCTGCAGGGAACTGGGGGCCACCGTGAGTCTCTCATCCGGGTACCATCCTCAGACGAATGGACAGGCAGAGCAGGCGAACCAGGAATTGGAGCAGGCCCTCCGTTGCGTGACCTCAGCACACCCGACGGCCTGGAGTAACCATCTGACCTGGATCGAGTACGCTCATAATAGCCAAGTATCGTCTGCTACCGGCCTCTCCCCGTTTGAGGTGTGTTTGGGGTACCAGCCCCCATTGTTCCCGCTAGTGGAGGGAGAGGTCGGGGTGCCCTCGGTCCAGGCCCATCTGAGAAGGTGCCATCGGGTGTGGCGTACCGCCCGCTCTGCCCTGCTCAAAGCCCGGACGAGGGCCAAGAACCATGCAGACTGCCGGCGTGCCCCGGCCCCTACGTATCAGCCTGGGCAGGAGGTTTGGCTTTCCACAAAAGATATTCCCCTGCAAGTGGAATCCCAGAAGTTAAAGGACAGATACATTGGACCTTTCACCATACTCAAAATCCTCAGTCCAGCCACAGTGAAGCTGAAGCTGCCAGCTTCGCTGCGGATCCACCTGGTTTTCCATGTGTCACGCATCAAACCTCACCACATTTCACCCCTCTGTACCCCCGGACCGGCGCCGCCTCCTGTCCGGATCATCGACGGGGAGCCAGCTTGGACCGTGCGCCAGCTCCTGGACGTCCGTCAGAAGGGCCGAGGGTTCCAGTATTTGGTGGACTGGGAGGGGTATGGACCCGAAGAACGCTCCTGGGTGAAGAGGAGCTTCATCCTGGACCCGGCCCTCCTGGCCGAGTTCTACCGGCGGCACCCGGACAAGCCTGGTCGGGCGCCAGGAGGCGCCCATTGGGGGGGGGTCCTGTTGTGTGGGCCGCTGAAGAGGAGGTACTGCTGGCTCACCACCACCAGATGGCGCCCTGCTTGAAGTGCGGGCTTCAAGCACGAGAGGGCGTCATAGCAACCGGGAGTGACAGCTGTCACTCGTCATCAGCACCAGCTGTCACTCATCCACATCACCACCACCATAAAGGCCGGACTGCAACTCCACCTCCCAGCCGAGAAATCAGCTACCTTGGAGGTAACTTCTCTGCTGACTTAAAACTGAATAATAGTCTGGACTCTTTTGCAGCTGTTTTCCTGTGGTGTTTCCTTATCTGCTGGATTGGCTTTTGGTGTGATTAGCGACTGCTTCGCCTCACACCCCAACCAGATAAGTGGTTAAACAGGAGCTGCACGAGTGTGTGTGATTGGAGGTGGAGGTGCTCCCTCCCAAAAGAACACAGACTGTGGGATTACTGAGTGTGCATACTCACACTCACCTGTGCTGTTTTTGTTCTCTGCCAGCAGTGCCAGGTCTGACAGCTGGAGACGGTGGCCACCTGGGGACTCAGGACTTGGCGGCTCCGGTGTTCTTCAGATCCATCGGCGGTGAGGGCCGTGTGGGATCCGGCTCGGTTCTGGACGGGCGTCTCCTATCCTCAAGCCTGCCCACACGTCACCCAACGTGTAATTAACTGTAGTTCCAAACTTGTTGTTGTCTGTATTCCGTTGTGCACAATTTACAACATTAAATTGTTACTGTTTTGGCTTATCCATTGCCCGTTCATTTACGCCCCCTGTTGTGGGTCCGTGTTCCTACACTTTCACAACACAGGGGCTCTTGCTTGTTTTGTTTTTTTTTTTTTTTGTGCAAGGTTGGAGTTCATCCCTTCATGACCAAAGAATTATAATGAGGTTGAGTCCCCTTTAAATAAACATTCCATAAAGAGCTAAAGAGTATCTGTTGTGTGGGCCGCTGAAGAGGAGGTACTGCTGGCCCACCACCACCAGTCGGCGCCCTGCTTGGAGTGCGGGCTTCAAGCATGAGAGGGTGCCGAGACAGAGAGTGACAGCTGTCACTCATTTACACCAGCTGTCACCAATCACCTGCAGCTCTACAAAAGCCGGATCATTACTCCACGTCCTCGCCGAGAAATCACCTACCGTTGAAGGTAAACCTCTCTGCAGTTTTGGTGCCGATCGCACAGTGAGTTTTTGATTGCCTTGCAGGTGTTCCTGGACCTTTCCTCAGCTGGAGGCTGGGATTGCAGATCCAACAGGAGACGACGTACTTCTCTCCTCACGGATAAGTAGTATCAGGACCTGCACGTAATTGTTTGGAGGTGGAGGTTTTCCCTCCTTGAAGACCTGTAGAAAAAGGATTACTGGGTGTGTGGATACACACTCATCATAACTGTTTTTGTCATCTTCTGCCAGCAGTACCAGGGTCTGCAACAGAAGACGGTGACCACCTGGGGACTCAGGACTTGGTGGCTCCGGTGTTCTTCAGGCCGTTGGTGGTGGAAGCTGTGTGGGTCCCGGCTCTCCGATCGCCAGAGGTCTCCTATCTTCGAGCCTGCCCGCATGTCACCTTGTGTACAATTGGCATTATCTGTGTCTGTATTCAGTTGTGCATTTCACAACATTAAATTGTTACTCTTTGTCTTATCCATTGTCCGTTCATTTGCGCCCCCTGTTGCGGGTCCGTGTTACGACCCTTTCCCAACAGGATTTCTCAGCCATTCGTCATGGATCCCGAGGGGCGTCAACCACAGCTTGAACAGCCAATGGGAGAACAAGGAGCGCAGGCGTCAGCAGGAGGCGTGGTAAGTGATCTGCAGTAAATCCTTACCGCTTTCACCGCTCAGTTAAATCTGGTAGCCAAGCAGAATGCAGTCCTCAATCGGAGTGTGGAGGCTCTCACCGCCAGAGTGGAAGCGCGCGACTCAAGCGCTGCTGCAGTGACTCCTCCTGCTGGCTCTGGGCCACAGATAGACGTTCCACTGGCCGTTCAACAAACCCCCCAACCGTCCCCTGAAGCTTACATAAGCCCTCCAGAACCGTACGGAGGCTGTGTTGAAACGTGCGCAGACTTCTTAATGCAGTGTTCGCTCGTTTTTGCACAGTGTCCAGTTATGTACGCATCAGATGCCAGCCGGGTGGCTTATGTGATTAATTTGCTTCGAGGTGAGGCACGCGCTTGGGCTACGGCGCTTTGGGAACAGAATTCGTGGCTCCTGACGTCATACGCTGGGTTTGTACGGGAATTCAAACAGGTGTTTGATCATCCCAACAGAGGCGAGACCGCCTCGAGCGTGCTGCTGTCAATGAGACAGGGGCGCCGAAGCGCAGCTGATTATGCAGTCAACTTCCGCATCGCGGCTGCGAGGTCCGGCTGGAATAATGTTGCGCTCTGCGCCGCCTTCATAAACGGACTGTCTCCAGTTCTGAAGGAGCATTTACTGGCTAAGGACGAACCGCAAGACTTCGATGGGCTTGTCAGTTTGGTTATACGCTTAGACAACTGGTTGAATGAACACCGTCGGGAGCAGGCCGGGGGGCGTGGTCGGGCACAAGCCGTCCCTCTCTCCTCCGGGTCCGAAAGGGTGTCGTCTTCCCCACGTTCCACTGCCAGAGGGCTCCGTGTGGCAACAGCTCCCCCTGCTGACGAAGCCATGGACACGAGCAGGGCCAAATTAAAATTAAATATCAGACAAAGGAGGCTGGCCCGCGGGGAGTGTTTTTTCTGTGGCTCTTGTGAGCACATGTTAAAAGACTGCCCCAAACGATCAAACTCCAACGCCCATCCTTAGGAACTGGGTTAAAGGTGGGCCATAATATGTACATGGGGAAAACCCATAAATCTGCACGAATCCCAGTAACAATCCTGAGTGGGGATTTAACCCTTCACGCCCCAGCACTGGTAGACACGGGGTCAGAAGGGAATCTGCTGGATAGCAGATGGGCCAGGGAAGTAGGGCTTCCTCTGGTGGCTCTGCCTTCACCACTGAAGGTGCGAGCACTAGATGGCACTCTACTCCCGTTAATTACATATCAGACACAGCCAGTGACCTTGGTTGTGTCTGGGAATCACAGGGAGGAGATTGTGTTTTTTGTGACACCTTCTACCTCCCGAGTGATTCTGGGATTTCCATGGATGGTGAAGCACAATCCCCGGATTGATTGGCCGTCTGGGGTGGTGATGCAGTGGAGCGAAACCTGCCACCGGGAGTGTCTTGGATCCTCGGTTCCACCCGGAATTACAGCTAAAGAGGAGGTCAAAGTCCCCCCCAATCTGACGGCGGTGCCCGAGGTGTACCACGATCTTGCTGACGTCTTCAACAAAGATCTGGCACTCACTCTTCCCCCGCACCGACCGTACGATTGTACCATCGATTTGATTCCGGGCGCTGAGTACCCGTCCAGTAGATTGTACAACCTCTCACGTCCGGAACGCGAATCGATGGAGACCTACATCCGGGACTCCTTAGCCGCCGGGTTGATTCGGAACTCCACCTCCCCGATGGGTGCGGGTTTCTTTTTTGTGGGTAAAAAAGACGGCGGACTCCGTCCATGCATTGACTACAGAGGGCTGAACGAGATTACGGTTCGCAATCGATTCCTGTTGCCCCTGTTAGATTTGGTGTTCACGCCCCTGCATGGAGCCAAAATGTTCACCAAACTAGATCTTAGGAATGCGTACCACCTGGTTCGGATCCGGAAGGGAGACGAATGGAAGACGGCATTTAACACCCCGTTAGGTCATTTTGAGTACCTGGTCATGCCGTTCGGCCTCACTAATGCCCCCGCGACGTTCCAAGCATTGGTTAACGACGTCTTGCGGGACTTCCTGCACCGGTTTGTCTTCGTATATCTGGATGATATACTCATCTTTTCTCCGGACCCTGAGACTCATGTCCAGCATGTACGTCAGGTCCTGCAGCGGTTACTAGAAAACCGGTTGTTTGTGAAGGGCGAGAAGTGTGAGTTCCACCGCACTTCTTTGTCCTTCCTGGGGTTCATCATCTCCTCCAACTCCGTTGCCCCGGATCCGGCCAAGGTTGCGGCGGTGAGAGATTGGCCCCAACCAACAAGCCGTAGGAAGCTGCAACAGTTCCTCGGCTTTGCAAATTTCTACCGGAGGTTCATTAAAGGTTACAGTCAGGTTGTTAGCCCCCTGACTGCCCTGACCTCCACTAAAGTCCCCTTCACCTGGTCGGATCGGTGCGAAGCCGCGTTTAGGGAGTTGAAACGCCGGTTTTCGTCTGCACCAGTTCTGGTGCAGCCTGATCCTACCCGCCAGTTCATAGTGGAGGTGGACGCCTCTGACTCAGGGATAGGAGCCGTTCTGTCCCAGAGCGGGGAGTCCAACAAGGTTCTCCATCCATGTGCCTACTTTTCCCGCAGGTTGACCCCCGCTGAACGTAACTATGACGTGGGCAATCGGGAACTCCTCGCGGTGAAGGAGGCTCTTGAAGAGTGGAGACACCTGTTGGAGGGAGCTACGGTGCCTTTCACGGTTTTCACGGACCATCGGAACCTGGAGTACATCCGGACCGCCAAGCGGCTGAACCCCAGGCAAGCCCGCTGGTCCCTGTTCTTCGGACGCTTTGACTTCCGGATTACCAATGTCTTATCCATTGTCTGTTCATTTGCGCCCCCTGTTGCGGGTCCGTGTTACGACCCTTTCCCAACAGTATCACTGCCTCGGTCAAGTTATTCCCCAAATTTAGCAGCTGCAAAGCTCAACAGTCTCCCAGTTTCTGGTGCTGACAAACATCACCACAGTATGATGCTGTCACCTGAGTTCAATTGTGAACTTCCTGGCAAAGGCTGTGAATGCTTATTTGAATGTCATTTCTTAGGATTTTTTTATTTTTAATAAATTTGCAACAATCTAAATAAAATTCCCATTGTCATTATGGGGTGTTGTGTGTAGAATTGTGATAAAAAAAAGAAAAGAATTTCAACCATTTTTGAATAAGGCTGTAACACAAAAAATGTGGAAAAAATGAAGCGCTGTGAATACTTTCTGGATGCACTGTAACACTAAGATAAAATAAGGAAAAACAGTGAACCAGAGGAGTGAAACCAGAACACAGAGCTATGGCACACAGAAAAAAATATCAACTGTAGCTGCAAAACTGGAGGAGATATCGAACAAGACAAAAACAAGTCATATATGTCGCACTTGTAAAAAAATACCCCTTGAAGAGGAAAAGAACACCGGAACTCACACCGGAATATAAGTCACACTTTTTTTCTGTATTATCAGCTCTTTAATTTGTTATTTTTGTGCATTGTCTTATTTCTAACGTTTATTCTTTCATTATTGATGTTTATTTTGTTTAGTGTTTTGAATCCTCCATGACTGTACCGGAAGTGAGTAGATGGTTTCATCAGGTTGCCACCTGAACGGTGGTTGCCGCCTCAGTGTCCTAACGGTGTGATAAACTCATTTCTCATTGCCCCAGGGCCGAGGTGCCTGTTTAACTCTGATGTACGACGGCATGCTGCAGCAGAGCCCCATTTTTTGTTGCTGACGTCAGAATGAGGAATTCTTCCTGCTAATGAGCTCTCACACAGTCCCTGTTCTTTTCTGACATTCTCTTCCTTTCTTTTCCATTTTTCTGTGCATGTCAGATAAAGGTGAGAGCCATACAGCTTCTCTTCCTCCTCCTCCTCCTCCTCCTCCTCCGTGGGTTCTGATACAAGTGAACCGAGGAGTTCTCTCTCAGTCAGCAGCAATCACTTTACAGCACCAGGCCTCAAAGAAATAATGATCCTCCTAGAATAATGAAAGCCTGCAGCGTACACTTGCAGGTATTAGGTGATAATTCACATCATATTTTGCAGTCTTGTCAGATTTACAATAACGTTTGGAAATCTGGAGATTAAAGCTGATATTTTGGTCATCGGAAGGAGCTCAGTCGAATATCTCATGTCAGAAGACATCAGTCGGCAAGAAAATTGTTTATATCAAATCAACTTAAAGCAACAGTGTGTAGGATTTAGATGCATTTAATAACATAAATGGAATCTAGCTTTCAGAGCATCTGTTCATTAGTGTATAATTACTTGTAACAATGAATGCACATGTTCAACGAGCCCTTCATATCTACATGGAGGCCGTCATGTTGAAAAATGAAGAGGAATCAGTGGCATAATGCAAGTGCAACTTCACCACTAGATGATACTAAATTCAACACACTGTAGCTTTAACGATATTGTTAAAGTTATCCCTTGAATAAAAGTGTATTAATGTTTCAATGTTTCTGGTCACTGTGAATTAACAGAAGGTCATTGATGAGGCAAACTATACATTTTTGGATTTGTTCTGATGTGGATTGTTTGTCTACCTGAGTGGTGGTTGCCACCCAGGACCAACGGCGGTTCCTTGGTGTGGTGGATGCAGTGATGACTTGACTCTGTATGAAAAGACAGGTACTTTTTCTCACAGGGTTGGAGCATTTTGAATTTCAACTCCCCAGTTGACCCCAACTATAAATCCCTTTAAAGAGGGGCAACAAAGCCAAAATTGTTCAGTGTCCCTCAGGCAACCACAAAACACCCCTTGTGAAAGTGTCATGGAAGATTAAGGTTGTTTCTTCAGTAGAGATCCTTTGATCGTAGTTATGTTTGTAATTACACTTTAATTCGACGCCGCATTGGGCTGCCCTGTTTGAGTAAGACAGAGAGAAGGAAGAAGACTACCTCGACCACAAAGTCCTTCCTGTGAGATTGTGTGTATTTGTAGATATGTTATATCAATAGTATAACATAACTGGTGTTAATCCAGAAACAGTTTATTTCTCTGATTTAGTAAATGTCTGTACATTCACACTCTCTCTCACGGACCGCATCTATTGTGTACCTTGGTCAACCATCTCCCTCTCTTTGTCTCTCGCAGCCAAATTCATACAAAATCTTTTCTGCTGGATTGTGCGGATATATGATCATTGTCATTTGAATTTTATAATGCAACCACTGTTAATCAGAGAAAATAAAAGCTTACTTCTCTGGTTTAATGCAGTTTTGTGCAGAAAGTGTTTGTCTCAGTGAGTGAGGAGCACAGCTGTTACTAATCCAGCATCCACTGACCGTCCAGCAGGTACCAGCTACATCTATTAGACCTTACACAGGCAAATCAAAGTTACTTTTTTAAGTGATCTGGTGTGTTAAAGTTAAAGGACTATCATCATCATATTGTTTATTTTTTTAGTTTTGTGACCTATGAAATTATTACATTTCTTGTTTTTGAGTTATCATGAAGAAACTGGAGGTGATTCAATCATTCATTCATTTATGTGTTCACTCTGTATTTTC
Source organism: Thalassophryne amazonica (assembly GCF_902500255.1). Taxonomy (NCBI): domain Eukaryota; kingdom Metazoa; phylum Chordata; class Actinopteri; order Batrachoidiformes; family Batrachoididae; genus Thalassophryne; species Thalassophryne amazonica. The sequence continues at coordinate 97,087,313 of NC_047109.1, forward strand.
AAGGCATGGAAAAAATTTTTTTTAAATAATCTGATGATAGAAAAAGCACACATTTTAAAATGACATTCTCCACTTTACTTGCAGCAAATGATTAAGTTTTCTCACAAACCATCAACAAGTTAATTATTGACATTTTTCATAACTTTTAAATACATACAAATATTTCCTTTTTGTTATTTTGAAATGACATAGTATTTCATAAATTTAAATAGATTCTTCCTTCCTTCCTTCCTTTCTCGTCTTTTTTTTTTTATACTCACCCGTCCAGAACATAGGTTGCATATCCAGAAAGATTTTTTTTTAATCAACGCAGAGCTAAATAACAGCATTTTGTAACATAAAACGACAAGACGACGCGTCACTGTCTACGCGTGCTTTGTCGATAAAGTTTTTTTGAAAGAAAGATGGCTGCGTGCACGGTGAAGTTGTGAGTCAACAACCGGGTGGGTTTAAATTTCTTTAAATTCTTTTTTTTGACATGCTAATATGATGAACTGCTCGTTTAAATTGCTTCATACCGTAACGGCGAAATCACGGGACTGGAAATAGAAGCCGTTTTAATCTTTCGTTTTGTTCTTCATGTTATAAGTTCAACAAAAGATAAAAGTCTGATAAACACAAAGTATTATTTGGTTTTTGATGTTGGTTATTGTTTCAATTCCATAATAGAAACTGTTTATTTACGGTGTGTGTCAAAATGTGCTTGTAATGTAGACGGTTAGCTTTAATACAAAGGGTTAAAAAAAAAAATCAGATTTACTATTTAGGAATTACAGCCATTTTTAGACGTTCTGCCTTCATTTTCAAAGGTCATGTAATATGACAGACAAAAAAAAGACATGATTAAAAATACACACGACATCACATTTACAGCTAGTTTTCTTTTGACATGTCAGTGGAAGGATACATGAACATTTCCAGGTCACTAAATAGATCTTGAGCTTCAGTTACAACAGTCAATAATAAATGCAAACGAACTTCACTGGAAAGTAAGTTTGTCTGGAGCAGGCAGACTTGTGAGGGAAGCCACCAAGGTACCCAGACAGCACTGAAGGCATTATTAACCAAACCACTGTGGCTGTGATTGGAGAAACTACATGATGCAGCTTTTGTCTGTTCCATCACCAGTTAAACAGCTTCATGATAGATTGCAATTAAAGGAAGATGTGAAATTTCAGCTGCAGTTTGCCAGGAGGCACCTGTGAGACTTAACCATATGTTTAATCTCTTTTCTTCTATGAAAATCCTTTTCTGTGTAACTCCAACATGAAGTTATGACCAGCAGTGGTGATGTCATTTGAAATTAGAGCTGCAGTGATTCATTTTTCAGTGTTTTCTGACTTTTTAGAAGAAAATAATTGGAGAAAATAATTGATTTATCGATTGTAAAAATAATAATGGGTTACAGCCTTGTTTGAAATGCTACAAATGTTACAGTACCTTATTTTAACTGTTTGGCATTGAACATTTGCTTATGCCAAAAACAAACAAAAAAGTTTGTCCAGATATCAGTTATGAATTGTGTCCTTGGTTTGAAAATGGCAAATATCTATATGCCTAGAGGTAGATTTTAAAAAATAAAATTGAGAACACTTGGTCTATCACCCCAAAATGAACACACCTGACATACATAAAGTTTTTATTGTTCCAATACGAATTCTGTGCAGTGTGTCCTTGCGCAGTCTAAAATTTTTAAATTACATGAATACTTTCATATTCATGTAAAGTATGTTCCAATATAATGTTTGCACATTATCCAAGGGGACTGGAATTTTTGAGACAAAATATGGGGTGGTCCAAAAAACTGCTCTATTTTCTTTTTGATCTCATTTTTTACTCAGATGAGATATTTTGAAAATTCTTTCAACAAACATTAGCAGAATGGATAACATTAGCCAGAGATGGGAGAAAATCAGCAAACTCAATTGTACAAAGCAGAGAAAAAAATAAATATCACATTTTTGACAGTGATTAAAAAGAAGTTATTGATTACTTTTCTGCCAATCAAGCAATTAAAAGATTAAATTTTAAAAGATATAAGATGTAATTTTTTTGCCAAAGAAGAAATTTATTGTTACAAAGCCCCATAGAGGCATTTATTCTTGATTTTACTTGGCTAAAACCGGAAGCACAGTGTGTCACTTTGGGGAAAAAAAAGGTAATTTTGGAAGCATAAATTACATCCACATTCTGTCCAGTTCATCCCAGAAGTCTTAATTAGCAGTAAAGCGCTACCTGTGCTGTATTGCTGCACACATGGTTGTGCATATATATATATATATATATATATATATATATATATATATATATACATACACACACACAACCTTAAGTGTTTGACTCTCCTGGCCTAAACCTGAGGGAGGAGTGTTGGCTGCTTGGCCTGTCCTCAAGAGAATTTATTGAAAAACACTTTCCCAGAAGCATGTGGGTGGCAGAGAGGAGACATAGATCTTTTTTCTCTGGTTTTGAAGTAATTTGGCTGAAAAAGCTCAACTTTATCTCATGAAACACTATACACCTTGCTCAGGGAATGTTAGTTAACTTGTTACTGACTGAAGTCTTATATTTTAACATTTGAGTGAAATTTTTCCATAAAAGAACCCCCCCCCCCCCCCCCCCCCCACACACACACCAAAATGCAATTTATTCCTAAAATTAACAAAATTGATATCTCTTTGGCTTTAGATTATCAGTCATAGTAAGTCCCTTCGGCTGCTCCCTTGTTTGCACTTGGGGTCGCCACAGCAAATCCAAGGTGGATCTGCATGTTGAATTGGCACAAGTTTTACGCCGGATGCCTTTCCTGACGCAACTCCACATTACATGGAGAAATGTGGCAGGGGTGGGATTTGAACCCAGAACCTTCTGAACTGAAACCAAGCACATTAACCACTTGGCCACCACCCCTTTTAGATTATCAGTCATATATTTTTTAAATTCTGTTTTTGTTGTGCAAATGCTTGCTGTAGTTTGTATGGTCAGTGATGTCTGACGGCCTTGTTATTAGGGATGGGTATTGATAAGATTTTATCGATCGATGCCGTTATCGATTCTGCTTATCAAGCTGATTCCTTATCGATTCCCTAATCAATACCTCTTGTGAATTTTCTGTGTACTAAAAGTAGGCTTTACAGGCTTTCTATGTATTTTATTGAGTCTTAAAGTAAATAAATTTGAAATTGGTCACTGTATCCTTGATCTCTGGACATAAATAAAAATAAATAAAATCTGTAGTTTTTGTCAAAAGCATTTCCTTTCAGACATTTTGGCATGTATCTCTCCATACCTCTGAGCTGAGCTCAGCCGGCTGCTGCACGTCAGCGCAGGACGTCTCATTTTGGGAGGAAAAGACGTTTTGATCGATTGCAGTTTGTTTGTATTACAACATTTGGAAAGAGGTGTCAATTGATTTAAACGGCATTTCACTTTGAAGTTATTAATTCCGACTGGACTCTATCGTTCTAACTTGACTCGGCAGAGAGCCGCGCAGCGTTTGTCGCTGTGTGAACAGAACGGAGGCCACTCTGAAGGACCGATAAGGGAATTGTTAAGCAAAAAGGTTATTGATGCCGGTGGATCAAATCATTTCTTAACGATACCCGAAAGGAACCGGTTCTCGATACCCATCCCTACTTGTTATTAATTTGCTGTAAAAGCCCTGGCATTCCAAAGGTGCTTCGACAGTGAAAATAATCAAGCCAGGTTAGCAGCAGCTGTCTTCTGCAGCCACGGCGACACAGAGTGTGCCAATATCTCAAGTTACCTTGTAAACGCTATATGATATTGGGTGTTTAGTTGTGTTCTAGAGAAATTTAGGTCAAATTGTTTTCTCACATGTGCTTACTGTGACCTCCATCAGGACATTTCCAAGCCTTTTTTTCAAATACCTCACAATTAAATTACATTATTAATTGTGATTCTGTTTGGAATTGTCATTGTTTCTCCAGTAATCCTGTTCTGAATTAATCCTCTTTTTGCTAATCCCATAATTTTCCACCATTTTCTTCTTTGTAAGGGTGGCTGCCCTTCAGGGTGTTACAGACCAACTAAATAGCGATGAGAATTGATGCGATTTTATCTATTGATACCATTATATATTCTGCTCCAATTCTTTAATAATTCCTGATCAATTTTCTTTGCTCAAAAATGTAGCCCTCTGCAGTTTTTCAGCATCAATGCAGTTGTGTTCTTTTTTCTTGGACCTAGTGGTTTATGCCACAACATTACATCTGAAGTCATGACGCATAAGTTTTTGCAGCGTGGAACTGTCAGAAAAAAATGTACTCAAAAATTTGGAACAAGTTCTCATTGGGAACTGGTTCTCGATTCACATACTTGCTAATAAAGCATGTGATTAATAGGGAACTTTTTTCTTTGCACCTCTTGTTTATACATTCACTGGCCACTTTATTAGATACGTCTTGCTAGTACCCGGTTGGACCCACTTTTTGCCTTCAGAATTGCCTTAATTCTGCATGACAGATTCAACAAGCTGTTGGAAACATTCCTCAGAGATGCTGGTTCATACTAACATGACAGCATTACACAGTCACCCATTCAACCAGTCTGCCCATTCTCCTCTGACCTCTGATAGCAACAAGGTATTTTCATCCACACAACGCTGCTCACTGGATATCTTCTTTTTTTCAGACCATTCTCTGTAAACTATAGAGATGGATGTGCGTGAAAAGCCCAGTAGATCAGCAGTTTCTGAAATACTCAAACCAGCCCATCTGGCACCAACAACCATGTCACGTTCAAAGTCACTTAAATCCCCTTTCTCCCCATTCTGATGCTCAGTTTGAACTTAAGCAAGTTGTCTTCACCATGTCTAGATTCCTGAATACACTGAGTTGTTGCCATGTAATTGGGCGATTAGCTATTTGTGTTAATAAGCAATTAAACAGGTGTACCTAATAAAGTGAGTGTATATTACTTTTTATTTTATGAGTAATGCATAATAATGCTGAAAGCGAAGAAATGACACATTTACATGGTCATTGATAGGACATCATAAATGTGGCATAAGGAAGAAAGAGCAGTTTGACTGAAAAATGCTTGGAATATGAATTAGTTTAGGTATTAGTAAAGAGGATTTTATTTGTATATCTTAAGTGGGAGATATGTGAGTATACGTGTGGTAAGAGTATACTCATGTATTGATGTGCATGTGTGTGTCCATGCAGCATTTTACTGAGTGCAAAATATTTAACAGATAATTTGAAAATGTCAAACAGCTTGGGACTCCACCCCCAAGCTTGGTTGTGCGGCATGAAGCTGCTGCAACCCACACTCACATTGCCTCAATTCTGAGTTAATTGGGTGTGATATGAAATGCCCTTTTAGAGATCAATAAAGTTGTTTGAATCTTGAGTCTTGAAACATTCTTAATTTCAGCACCTCAAATATGAGAAAGTGGTGAAATTCTTTATTTCAGGTTGCCATATGTTGAATCTGGACAAAGCAAGCAGTCAAAAGACATGTCCTTGGGCTATGAGAAATTGTATTGGCCTTTTAGACACCAGTCACTTGATAGAAAAATAAGACTGTATTTTTGCTTGTACCTGCTACAGATTGCCCCTAGTTCATCTGCCTGCCAGCTGACAGACAGTTATATTCAAAGAGAGAACCATGCAGGGGGTGGTAAGAAGGCTTGTTGTGTATCCACTGGGCGTAACCTGGTTGAGCAGAACCAGCGGTGCACTCCTGGCCCTAAGGATACGAACCCTTTTCAGTGAGACAGGAGTGTGGGAGAAAGACTATCGACCAGAGACTCGATCCAGATTGGAAGAATGGTGGCACCCACGGATCATGGCACAGTGGCAGAAGGATGCTCTGAAAGAGGTAGGAAGTCCTTTATGTTCAAAACAGACTACAGTAAAACTCGCATATAATGGATTCAGGTGGACCAGCGAATTTTGTCTCTTATCAAAATATATGTATAAAACGGACAAAATCCGTTTTTTCTAAGTCCGCTGTGGAGTAGTACCTTAACATCCTAAAGCCTGATTAATGCTTCTTCAGCTCTGTAACTACAGTGAAGAAAATAAGTATTTGAACACCCTGCGGTTTTGCAAGTTCTCCCACTTAGAAATCATGGAGGGATCTGAAATTTTCATCTTAGGTTCACGTCCACTGTGAGAGACATAATCTTAAAAAAAAAAAAAAACATCCGGAAATCACAATGTATGATTTTTTTAATAATTTATTTGTATGTTACTGCTGCAAATAAGTATTTCAACACCTACCAACCAGCAAGAATTCTGCCTCACACAGACCTGTTAAATTTCTTTAAGAAGCCCTCTTATTCTGCACTCTTTACCTGTATTAATTGCACCTGTTTGAACTTGTTACCTGTATAAAAGACACCTGTTCACACACTCAATCAATCACACTCCAACCTGTCCACCATAGCCAAGACCAAAGAGCTTTCTAAGGACACCAGGGACAAAACTGTAGACCTGCACAAGGCTGGGATGGACTACAGGACAACAGGCAAGCAGCTTGGTAGAAGACAACAACTGTTATGATTATTTATTAGAAAGTGGAAGAAACACAAGATGACTGTTCTCCCTCGGTCTGGGATTCCATGCAAGATCTCACTTTGTGGGGTAAGGATGATTCTGAGAAAGCTCAGAACTACACAGGAGGACCTGGTCAATGACCTGAAGAGAGCTGGGACCACAGTCACAAAGTTTACATTAGTAACACATGATGCTGTCATGGTTTAAAATCCTGCAGGGCAGCAAGGTCCCCCTGCTCAAGCCAGCACATGGCCAGGCCCGTTTGAAGTTCACCAGTGACCATCTGGATGATCCAGAGGAGGCATGGAAGAAGGTCATGTGGTCAGATGAGACCAAAATAGAGCTTTTTGGAATCAACTCCACTTACTATGTTTAGAGGATGAGAACAACCCCAAGAAAACCATCCTAACCGTGAAGCATGGGGGTGGAAACATCATACTCTGGGGGTGCTTTTCTGCAAAGGGGACAGGAAGACTGCACCGTATTGAAGGGAGGATGGATGGGGTCATGTATTGCGAGATTTTGGCAAACAACCTCCTTCCCTCAGGAAGAGCATTGAAGATGGGTCATGGCTGGGTCTTCCAGCATCACAGTGACCCCAAACACACAGCCAGGGCAACTAAGGAGGGGCTCCGTAAGAAGCATTTCAAGGTCCTGGAGTGGCCTGGCCAGTCTCCAGACCTGAACTCAATAGAAAATCTTTGGAGGGAGCTGAAACTCCAAACCTGAAAGATCTAGAGAAGATCTGTATGGAGGAGTGGACCAAAATGCCTGCTGCAGTGTGTGCAAACCTGGTGAAAAACTACAGGAAACGTTTGACCTCTGTACTTGCAAACAAAGGCAACTGTACCAAATATTAACATTGATTTTCACAGGTGTTCATACTCGTATACGTATTTGCAGCAGTAACATACAAATAAATTATTTAAAAAAAATCATGCATTGTGATTTCTGGAATTTTTTTTTAGATTATGTCACAGTGGACATGCACCTAAGCAGAAAATTTCAGACCCCTCCATGATTTCTAAGTGGGAGAACTTGCAAAATCGCAGGGTGTTCAAATACTTATTTTCCTCACTGTACATGGACATGTAATGACGTCAGCATACGCGTGACCCTTTTAAAATTCTCCGTTGCATCTTAATGCAGCTTGCTGCAAGAGAAGCAGCTTTTTCTGGATTAATTTGTCCCTCAACCAGCTCCACTTCTTTATACAATCATCAACCTCCAAACCAATGTACGCTACGTGCAATTTTCCTCCGTAAATTATGGGTCATTTGAGCATTTTTTTCTGACTTCTTGTTGGGCAGTTGGTCATATTTGAGGACTTTTTTGCCAAAGGTGTTTGATCCATGATCAAAATGTAATCGGCGGGCACACTGCAAAAACTTTTAAAATATGATGGGAGAAGAAGGAATGGAAATGTAAAAGTGACAAATCACAGCCATTGTGGTCTCAATCATTAAAGCAGGTGCACGTCAGGCGACAGGCTCCGGGGAGGGTTTGCAGCCAGACAGAGGGCTCTGATCTAAAGCAGTTTGGTTCGTCACACCCAGGGATATGTGTGAAAACTAACATCATATTACATTGAAGGCAACAAGCAGCATTTTGTTAATAATCACCGCCTTGAATTACGCCCGGCCTTGTTTAGGTGCCGGTTTGAGCACGGTTTGAAAAAATAAATGGCCGGGCTTTTAATCAAGGAAATATGGCACTGACATTCTTCGATTTAGCAAGTGTCAGTGCTGAACTTCATTTTGTACCTCTTTTGTGGCTGGGCACACCCAGACTGCTCTGTCCAGGACATGCGAGGGGTTTTTAATGGTAATGCATCACGGTCAGATAGGATGTTTTGTCCGATGTGAGTGAAAATCCGTTATACAAAATACAGTATATATGCTGTTTATTACATGGAAAACCATACAAAAGCATTGGCAATGTGATTATCTGGTTTATACGATGATGGTTTAGGTGAGTTTTACTGTATCTGTCTGGTGCAGTTTCTAGAATGTTTAAACAGCTACTAGGGATGGGTCTGACAAAGGTTACTTGCCAGCATCGGCTGGTACTGTGCACCTGGACGGACTGGGCAAAAAAGGTTTACTCTGGTAGCTGGAATTCTTGTTTTTCTTTGAGTGCTTCACCACTCATCCAAGCATTTTCTTCAGTTTTAAAAAGTGAGATGTCCAATGTACACCCCTAGGGAACGGGTGGGTAACAGTGGGCCATGAAGGGCCAAAATGGTGTAGGTTTTCTTTGCAATCAATCGCCTCAGCAGGTAGTTTTCCAGATGAGCTCCTTCTCTCCTCAATGTAATGTCCTGATAGTCATCTGTACAGTGATTGCTAGTCAGGACACCCTGCACCGTTCGGGCCCTTCATGCCCACCAATTTTGTCGTCATCTGTAGGTAACCCCACTGTTTTAGTCTGCAATCTATACCATTGAGCCACATGGTTTGCAGTCCTGGATGGCAAGCACCCAAGTAATTGTGGGGAAAAAAATCTCTAAGTATTCCTTAACAATTCCTTAAGTATTCTTAAGTTTTTTTTGTTTTTTTTGTAGTGGCATAGCCTCCCTCTAGTGGTTTTCTTTTCAGCACTGCTAAATGGAAAAGAAAATGTACTAAATCCATGGTTGACATAAAGTCGGTAGAGAGATTGTCTAATGCAGTAATGGACAATCCAGCTGTGTGAGCATACTTATGTATTTCCCTTTCCCTATTAATTGACTGACCTGTTACAGGTCATTATCGATTATTATTATTTCTGTTCCCGTTATTGGCCTGTGCACAGCTTGGCCCCAAAGCTCTGCTCAATCATACAGCCTAAAGGTCCTACCGCACCTGTCTGGGTGAGGCTGTCATTGATTAAGTGCATTCATGACGGCCTTGGTCCTAATTCATTTACTGAAAAATTCATGAGTCAGGATTCTTGTAATCTCATAGCGGTCTGGGTATAACCGGTATGTGCTGTGTTGCCGTGGTAACAGTGTTGTGACTGTAAACCATCCATAATCAGCGCCGCCACATTTCAGATTCTGACCGTGTGTCAGATGCGATTAGAGACTCCAGCTGCAATATGGAACCAGACGACACCGCTGTCACTTTGTACTTGATGAGTTATTATACGTGTTATGACCTCACTAGGTTAATGCAGTGTCTATTACTGTCACCAATTAATTATTTATTTATTTATTTTACAAGGCTTTTATAATCTGTTCCTCATCCTGGAGCATTTCTCTGTATATTACACCCGTCAAGACGATTTTTCTTGCGTGGAGTTTTTCAATGGATTTTGGGTAATTTGGGGGAGTTGAATCCAAATCTGCTGTTAGTTTTTGCCAATCACATCACGATTTTGAGATATGAAACATATTTCTCGTATCAAGCATTGAAGCAAAAGCTGCAGTCTCACACACCTCTTCGGCGCCACAAATTATATTACTGATCTTGTTCACATTTTACGAACCTGGTTTAAAAACTATGCTTTCGAAGCTGCTTTTGTGCATGATTAGTGGCATCAAACTCGTGAGTGAATGAGCAACGTTTGCAGAATCCATCAATATGGAACATGCAGATTGTAAAACAATTGTGATGTGATAGAGGAAATCTGAACAATTGTGATGTGATAGAGGAAATCTGAGCTCAGATTTGGATTCAGTGCCCCAGAATTGCTCTAAATCAGTTCTCAAAGTCCATGCAAAGTCCATGTTGACCAGTGTTATTATGGTCCCCCAACCCTCTTGTTTTTCCAGGGTTCTGATAAGAAGAAGTTTTACGTCCTCTCAATGTTTCCATACCCATCAGGGCGACTGCACATGGGCCACGTACGAGTGTACACCATCAGCGATGTGATCGGACACTTTCAGAGAATGAGGGGGCATCAGGTATGTCTAGTTTATTTTTAAAAACATCATCACACTGTTTCTGTCCTCCCTAAAAGACGAGAGATTTTCACTCATGTGTTTTAATAAGGAATAAGCTTCACTATGATTTTATTTGTTTATTTTTTGCCAAATTGCTATTTGCCTCTTTTATTCCCAAAAAAAGCACAGTTGCTGTAACTTGTGTTATCAAGTCTGCATGCATTGACAAAGGCACTGATCTATCAGGAGCAATAACATGCTAGTCAGTTGTCGCACCAAAATCAAGTCTGTTACTGTATTCTCAAGAAAACTAAATCAGATTTTTATGATGCGCAGCACATATTGACTGTTAGTTAGTGGTGATTATCTGTGTTGTTTTAAATGGAAGGATTCCAGCCTGCAGTCTCTGGCCACTTTATTTAGGTGAAACCTGATTGTGACAGACTGTGAACAAACATGCAGAAAGCTCTAAATGTTCAGGTGTTCTTTTCAAGATGGAGTCTAAAGGGGTGTCACCACCTGTGGGTTCAAATCCTGAACCTCCTGGCCACTGTTGTCTTTCCTTGTATTGGTCTTTGCGTGCTTCTTGTCTGTACTGTTGTCTGGGGAAGAAATGAGCATGAGTTTCATCGTGGAATGATTTTCAGTGCAGGACAGTGTTCAGGCCTCTCAAATACTGCACATCTGGTAACATTTTCAACAGTCTTAATACAGAGATTTTTTTTTGTTAAAGCTATTTAAGGAGACTTTATTAGGCCCAGTTGTACTTAATAAAGCGGCTGTGGGCTCCACGTTTACTTTGTACACTCTGTGGGTCCACTTAATTGTTGACGGTGATGAAGCTTGACCTTCGAGTTGTTTAGGCTGTTGCTGCTCACCTTGCTCATTTAGTCTCTTCCACACATGTGCACGCACATACATATACAGCCACTCTCTCTAATTTGTCTTCAGCCATGCCATCCATCTTTACCTTTGTTCTCATAAAGTACAGAAGTTGGTGTGTGACTCTCCTCTCCTCTCTCTCCTCCTTTTTCATTTGATTCAACACATAATGCAAGATTTACAGTTTGTTCCACAACTTCATGAACAACCATCTTGTCAAGAAGATGTCTATATTAGTTATGTGCCCCACTCACAGTGTGGGTGAGCATGGAAGCCATCATTTATCATCTTGTATTGCGTTGATACTGTGTGGCTGCATACAAAATAAATAAATGTGCACTTTGCATGGAGCTGTCTGACCCCGTGACCCTGCTTGAGTGAGATTCAAACCAGTAGAAGAAGAATTAAACAGATGTTTGGCTGAGCGCTGATCTCCTTTACCCGCCATCTTCCGCCTGGTTTTTCTAGCAGCACAAATGTGGATTCACATGACCCCCAGCTGCTTTCTGCCCAAGAGAGTAGTTTCCATCAGCATCTGTCATCACGAGCAACTTGTTCCGCTGTTTGCACGCAGTCTCATTATTCTATTATAGTTTATTAAGGAAGGCAGAGACAAATTTCCTACTCTTCTCTAGCAGTGACTTGCAACCAAAACATCATAAATTGCTTCATTGTAGGGTTCCCTGTTAGGGTTGCAAGTAATGGTTAATTCATTTTACTTAGTTTTTTGGCCTGTGAAATCTGTTTCAGTAATCCATCACAGGTTTTCCAGAGCTCACGCTTCAGTATTTTGTTTGGTTAAAAATGCATAAAAGGAGGAGAGCATTTATTTGCCATTTGTACATGCATACGGCAATGTTTCTTCTCTGCACACATCCTAATTTCTAGTTACAAAGTCCAGTCACTAGATGCATTAGGCAGCTATACTTCAGTGCCCTCAAGGAGCACCTTCTAGTCTAGAGACTTGGCCTTGGTCAAGAGTAGAGAAAGGAGCACAAACCTAATGAGCATTTTATTTATTGATGGTAGGAGGAAACCAGAGTGCTCCAGAAAAACACACGTAGACATGAGGAGGATATGCAAACTCCACACAAAAGGGAGCTGGGCATGCTGGAATTGAACCTAGTGCCACCTTGTTGCGAGGAAAGAGGCCTAACCAAATGCATTCAATTTACAGCCAAGATTACGCGTTAGTGCTTATAGTTCTTCCAAAGAAAATAAGTCCCTTTGGCTGCTCCCTTGTTTTCAGTCGGGTCATCACAGCAGATCCAAGGTGGATCTGAAAGTTGATTTGGCACAAGTTTTACGCCGGCCCTTCCTGACGCAACTCCACATTATATGGAGATATGTGGCAGGGGTGGAGTTTGAACCAGGAACCTTCTGCACTAAAACCAAGCGCACAAACCACTTGGCCACCACCCCTGCTAGCGCTCCCAAAGAAGTATGCAAAAAAGAAGTTATTTCAGCTATCCTAAAGCCACATCTTTTATTCACTAACCCTAAAATTGATAAGATTTACTGTATTTCCAACCAGTTTCTGTTATCTAACTTTCATTAAAATTGTTTCATTAGTGCTTGAGTAAATGGATTGTATAGAATGGTAGTGTAGAATGGGAGGCAGAGCCTTCAGCTTTCAGGCTCCTCTCCTGTGGAACCAGCTCCCAATTCAGATCAGGGAGACAAACACCCTCTCTACTTTTAAGATTAGGCTTAAAACTTTCCTTTTTGCTAAAGCTTATAGTTAGGGCTGGATCAGGTGACCCTGAACCATCCCTTAGTTATGCTGCTATAGACCTAGACTGCTGGGGGGTTCCCATGATGCACTGAGTGTTTCTTTCTCTTTTTGCTCTGTATGCACCACTCTGCATTTAATCATTAGTGATTGATCTCTGCTCCCCTCCACAGCATGTCTTTTTCCTGGTTCTCTCCCTCAGCCCCAACCAGTCCCAGCAGAAGACTGCCCCTCCCTGAGCCTGGTTCTGCTAGAGGTTTCTTCCTGTTAAAAGGGAGTTTTTTTCTTCCCACTGTTGCCAAGTGCTTGCTCACAGGGGGTCGTTTTGACCGTTGGGGTTTTTACATAATTATTGTATGGCCTTGCCTTACAATATAAAGCGCCTTGGGGCAACTGTTTGTTGTGATTTGGCGCTATATAAATAAAATTGATTGATTGATATTTCTGGAGAGCTGTTCCATCTGATACAGCTGTTCAGAGACACACATGCACGTACCATGCAAGATGCTCAACTGCAGTTGCTCAAGGGAACTTCATTGAATTTGGTCTCTGACCAGTAATCGAACAGAAAATCCTCTGGTCACAAGCGTGGTGGAAGTTGACCTTGTTTGACCCTTACTTTGAAGACCAAACATTAAACACTGTCAAATCTATTACATTTATTAATCCTATTGTCTCAACTAATAATTTTCATCACTTTTTTTTTTACCAAAATTTTGCCCAACTTACCATTTTTGTGCAATTTAAAATTGGCCTTTTGCAGTTTTTACCCAATAACTCTATCATTTAGTCATAGTCCAAACTGTACCTTTTTCCAACCCCTGTGATATACAAATAATGTGGCATGATCGGAGCATTTCAAAATTTTGACCCCCGTTTAATCCTTCATCTTCCATTGACCCTTACCTGCCTACAGCGGCCACCCTCGGAAGACTATCATACATTTTTGTGGAGGCCATGAGAGACTGGATAGTAAGTATTGTTTAGTCCCCTTAAATGATACAGATTAGGTCAAAATCAGCTTAGGCCTCATCAACTAACACAGACGTAGGTAAAATCCTAACATCTTGGCGACAGTAATGGTGTAATACAGCGAAAAACAAGAAACCTGCTGGAACCAGACAGTGTTTGGCCTTCCTTTACGACCAAAATGGTTTTTGATTCATTTTCTAAGAAATGATCCACTAGAATATGTTCTAGTGGTTAAAGCAGTGAGCTTGAGACCAGAGGATCCTCCTCAGTTTCCCTATCAAACTGGAAAATCTCTAAAAGCTCTTTGGGACAGTCCTTAATCCCCAAAGTTGCTCACGGTGTAGTTGAGTGCCTTGTGTGGCAGCACACTGACATTGGTGTGTGTGTGTGTGTCTTCATGCAGTATTTTTCACAATGCTGTGTATTTGAGTTTCTAAATATGGCTTTCATACCTTTGTGTGTGATACTGAATTTGCATCATTATACTGTGAGTGCTGAATATTTTAAGTGCTACTATTTAAGTGTAGCTCTAAGAGTTTGGTTTGAATCGTTAGTGGAGTGAGGAAATATAGAAAATCCCGGCGTTATATTCAGAGCTGCCATCAACATGGTGAAGCTGCTTGCGGTCGCTGTGTGGGTGGACACATGCGCGATACTGTGTAGTTGTACGTGCACCGAGTCATTCCGCCGGCATTCCTCTCCTGTTTGTTGTCAAAGTGAGGCTCTTGCGAATGGATCAGTCCGTCTCAACACATTGATTCTCTCTGAATAACAGCACACAGGTTGTCATAAAATCAGCTTCAGTCATCACGGGCTCTCGTGTCTGTCTCCATCTGCCTGTTGTCACTCATGCACTGGCTGTCTCCATGGTAACATCTTGGTACTGAGCTTGTGAAATACTTGAGCTGGACTTCTTCTGCTGTGTGAGAACACAAGAATAAGTGCTCCTGCAGCTCACAGTCTAGTGATAATGTGCTACGGCCTCTCTGACTCTAGCTTATCCATCACAGCCAGTCCCTGTAACCAAACCTGTTTAGTATTTACATAAAATAAACAACATGGGAGTCTATTCATTCCAATGAGGTGTATGTTTGTCTTTTTGTTGTTTGCACAGGCCATCCTTGGCTTCAGCCTCGCTCTCAGCGTGCATTCATTACTCCTTCCAAGCATTCAGCATGATCTGCTGTGCTGAGCTCGCTTAGCTCTAACACCGTTTACAGCTTTGCTTTGGAAATCAGGCCCATGTAGTTACCAGGGATACCAGTTCGCCTGAAACATCAGACCCCTTAGAGTCCACGCAGTGATGTTCTCCAGTCCTTGACTTCTTGTCACTCTGCTTCTCTCCTACTTCACTTGCATCTTCCACTCTTGTGCTTTGATCTTGTTCCTGTCTCAGTAAACACGAAAACACAGCCAGAGACCAAAAGAGATGCGAGGAACATTATCTGAGTCCCTGAAGATTTATGTCAAGGAGGGTGAATGTTACAGGTGGTAATAATGTAGCTGTGGATGAAAAGCATACACACACACAGAGACAGAGAGAGAGAGAGAGAGAGAGAGAAAATAAAAGGCAGATGCAGATATAAAGCAACAGAAGATTAATTTAAAGGTATTAAAGGTAGTACATACTGCTAATAAGGAGCAAAAACTTAGCATTTTGAAGTCTCTTAATGTGTCATGACTCTTTCACGACTTTGCAGAAGATGCTGGTATCTTTGCAAAATCTATGAATCTCAAATGCTGATTGCAGCACCTGAGAGGCTGAATGAAGAAACAGAGTTTGTGAGTTTGCAGTTGTCCTAGACTGAGACTATGATCCAGGCTTTTCAGTGTTTTGTTTTGTTTTGTTTTACTTGGCTATCACAGGTGTATCTGTATGTGGCAAAAGTTTTGAACTTGTGGAGAAGCTTATTTATTTTGGCAGTGGCACTCATGTCACTGTGTCCTTGGCCTTTGAGATCAAGAAAGGCCTGGGAGGATCTTATGGAGTCATGAAGTCACTGGACAAAGGTGTTTGGTGATGCTAATATCTGCAGGAGAGCGAAGGTCCAAGTCTTTAGGGTCCACGTGGTGATGCTTAGGTGTCTTTGATACCACGTGTGATCCTTGGGTACTGATGCAATAATTTTGTTTCAAACAAATGGGTACTTGGAGAAAGTCAGATGAGGACTGTCGCTTGGCTTGTGAGGGAGTGTCAGTTAATGACATTTTGGCCTTGTGGTGTTTTTCTTTGGTTGTTGGACTTGCACAGTGGGTGGGGCACGTAAAAGATAAATGTGGAAAATTCATTATAGAAATACAGTGCACGTACCCTGTATTCCTGAGCATGCAGTTTTTAAATGAGTTTTGTGAAAAAGAATGCTAGTAATAATCTACTTTGCAGTTTAAAAACAAACAAAAAAAAATCCTTGATTTACCCTTTTTTTTTTTACATACTGTAGTTTTCTTTTTTTGGCTTTTATTTTGCAGATTAACCCCAAAATGTTTTGATTTCTTACCCCCTGAAAGCCTGGTGAGAGCCAGTTAATCTGTAGTTTTTAAATGCAGAGATGCAGGTATGAAACATCAGGCAAAAAAGGAAATAACAATTAAAGAAATTCTAGCAGTTCCATGTTATGCTGATCTGTGCTGACATGCAGCCACACCTATTAGCGTATATAAATCCTTCAATCCTGAGCTTTCATTTATGTATAACATTCTTGTTTCATTGCACTTATGTGTAGAAGCTTTGAGACAGCATGCATTAACAGCAGTGGATAATAGACTTGAGATCCTAATAGTTTGCAGCACATTATTGATTAGGGTTCACTGTACTGTAATTGAGAGGAAGTAGCAGTATTTTGTTGAAGAAAATTGCCTGCATGGGGGGAAAAAAAAAAAATCAAATACTTTGGGTATTGATATTCATTTTGTACAGAAGCTTGCCACTTATGAAAACCAGAGATTCTCAGTCATTCCCCATATACATAGTAGTCATGTAAGCTTTGGTCACTTTATATTGACTTGATTTGGAGTTTCCAACTGCATCTACAGGTATTAAACCCAATGGGTTGGGATGCTTTTGGGCTTCCAGCAGAGAATGCAGCCATTGAGAGAGGTCTTAACCCAGAGGAGTGGACTAAAGGGTATGGGGGATTATTATACCTCTTCTTACAAGCTTTCATTATTTATGTTCTGAGTACGCTGATGTACTCTTGCGGTTCTGTTTCCTCAGTAACATACAGTCCATGCAGGAACAGTTAAACAGTCTTGGCCTTTGCTTTAACTGGGACCGGGTGAGTTATTACAAGAAGTTAGAATCAACATGTCTGCATAGCTCAATTTTTCCTTAACCTAATGACTAGTTTGTATACTAATGACCTGACTCTGATTTTTCCTGACAGGAAGTGACCACCTGTCTTCCAGAATACTACAAGTGGACTCAGTACCTCTTCCTGAAGCTTTTTGAAGCAGGGCTGGCATATCAGAAGGAGGTACGAATGGACTTTGGATGAAAATGCTTATCCTGACCCTCCTTTGGAAGGAGTCAGAGTATTTGTATGTGATGTGCTATTGAAGTTCAGCTGTTACTGTTGAGAGAAAATGGATGTTATGAAAAAAGTAAACCCCATTATTTGTGTTGAATGGGGGTGACTTTGAAGTCTGCCTGTGAACGGTCTATTGAATTAAAGTTACTTCTTAAGCTTTGTGAAAGCTCTACTTTTTCAGTTTAGCTGTCTAGTTGTGTGTGTCTGTCTGGGTCCCTTTAAATACACTGTGTGGGAGGAAAAAAGTCTGTTTGCATAGTTGCTGTATGTTGTATCCTTACCTGCCATGCAGAGACAAAAACTTGTTGCCACAAGGTTAAACTTTCTTACCCATGTTTCTGGATGTTTGTGTGAGTAGGATGACCGGATCCATATGCATCTTTCTGTACGTACATTATGCATCCATTCATTCATCTTCAACTGCTTTTCCAGGTTCAGGTCGTGGGGGCAGCAGCTCTAGCAGGGGACCCCAGACTTCCCTTTCCCGTTCCACATTGACCACCTCTGACTAGGGGATCCCGAGACGTTCCCAAGCCAGTGTGGAGATATAATCTCTCCACCTAGTCCTGAGTCTTCCCCATGGTCTCCTCCCAGATGGACGTGCCTGGAACACCTCCCTAGGGAGGCGCCCAGGAGGCATCCTTACCAGATGCCTGAACCACCTCAGCTGGCTCCTTTTAACGCGCAGTAGCAGCGGCTCTACTCCGAGCTCCCCACGGATGACCGAACTTCTCACCCTATCTCTAAGGGAGACACCAACCACCCTCCTGAGGAAGCCCATTTTGGCCGCTCGTACCCGCAATCTAGTTCTTTCGGTCATGCCCCAACCCTCATGACCATAGGTGACCATAGGTTACATTATACATTTTAATCCAATTACATTTTTTCTGCAAATCTGATTGGTTAATCATGTGAGATTTCAGGCCGTATAATATCAGGTGTAAGGTTGCAAAATATTCAGCCGTTTCACATTTAATGTATTGCTCCGCGTCCTGACCGGCTGCATGCGCTGCTATGCAGATGTCAATAATGGCACTGTTAGATGAGAGTGAGAGAAAGTCACGAACCGATGACTATGCCGAAATGGGTGAATTTAAGCTACCATCCGACAGTATTG
This sequence comes from Thalassophryne amazonica, assembly GCF_902500255.1. NCBI lineage: Eukaryota > Metazoa > Chordata > Actinopteri > Batrachoidiformes > Batrachoididae > Thalassophryne > Thalassophryne amazonica. The sequence continues at coordinate 97,105,935 of NC_047109.1, forward strand.
ATGTGGATTCTGATACAGAATTACTGTTTCACATTTGATGGATTTTCACATTTAATGGATTACGCCGCGCCCTGACCGCTTTTGGAGTGATGCTGACTCGACGGTAAGCCTCGCTGACCGAATTCTTACAGAAAAATAAACCGTGCAAACTATCAAATTGGATTAGAATGGGAATAAACCCCTTGTGTCTGATTTGCAGACATTCATGCTGGATTACGGTAGCAAATATCCCTTTTACTGGGATCGCGTTAGCTCAATTTGCGACCGTATAACCAGCATGAACATCCGCAAATCAAACACAATAGGGTTATTCCCTAATTTTGATTTGACAACATATGATGCTTGTGGACCATAAATCTAGCACCTGTGGCTTTGTTTTGGATTAAAACTCAAGGTCTCAAGCCAGTAAAGAAAGTTTAAATTTACATCATTCTTTATAAAGTCTGTCATAGTATGTGCCGTCACTAGATGTCCTAAAGAGGGGTAATTTACAGATTACAGCCCACAGAAATCTAGGAAATACTCATGGGATTAAACTGGAAAATAAAACGTTAAACAAAGGGCTTAAGTGTTCAGTATTTCTAGTATGTATAATATTTTCGGTTAGTGTTAGGTGACAGGCTTATGCAGGATGTGATGGCTTGGTGATTATAAGTCTTCAGGGAGTTAGTTTGTCAGGTTAAGTGACAGAAACTACAAATTTCTTTCAACATCTCGTATTTTTCTTGAGTTCACCACAGTGAATCCCAGCCACAAGAAATTAGTTAGTTCCTATCACGTACCTTGACTTACTAACTCCTGCATGTTGCTTTGGCACAATTTTTATGCCAGATGTCCTTCCTGATCCAACTTCAGATGTACAGAGAGGTTGGGGGCATTGGTGGCCTTGAAGCTTGGAAACAAGTGTTCAGTAGGAGTGTGCAAACATTGTAGGTTTATGTTGACTCTCTTCCATCTTGGCTAGTGCATTTTACAATTAGCTAACACTCCACATGTTGTCTTTGTAGGTGAAGCAGTAAAATTGTGGAATAAGTTGTATTTTTAACTACAGCCCAAATAAAGTCTAGAACTGAGTTCCTAAAATATCAGCCAAGTATTAGCTTCATTTGACAGGTATGTTAATTTGCTAACCTCTTAATATACACTGTTTAGACCTTGTATATTTGGACATTATCAGAATCCTTTCTATCTTTGCTGTCTATCACAGCGTAAAGAGTTTGCAGGCTCACAGTTTTAATTTGCATCCAAATTGGATGAAGTGTGTAGGAATTCCCCCCCCCCTTTGTGTATCGCCCACAGTTTTAGGTTGCTAGAAATAATTGGACAGCTGGCTGCTGAGCTGTTTCTTGACCAAGTGCATGTTATGCTCACTATTTTATGGGCACATCTAACCATCAGTTTCATAGAAGTTGAGCCCTGAAGCAAATATTTCCCATATGCAAGAAAGATTAAATAACGGGAGTGACTACACAGACCTTAGTTGAGTTGGTACTTGTGTCTGTGTTGTAAAATGGAGGCATTAGTGGGAAAAAAGGACACATTCATCATGAACAGACATAACTTGTTGTGTGTGTTCTGTTTCTCAACAAAGGCAGCAAAGCAGTAAATTATGGTTGTTGTAAAACTGAGGTATTTCAGAAAAAAAGGCACATTTGGCATGGAACGTGATGTATGCCTTCCTTGTGAGCACATCAAATGTAGGTTATACCAAGAATCAAACTTGCAGTACCCAACTGACAGTCTACAGTCTTAATCCCTACATCCTACAATCTTTAGATCAGAAGAGGAGATTGTAGGCACATGTAAAAGGAAATATGAAACTGTTGTCGGTATCCTGTTAAAGAAGTATGTTCAAGGTTCTCTGTGATCCTGGTAGGAGATATCTAAAGGTTTATTCTTTCAGCTGGACTTCTTGGTGTTCTTCAGATGTTCCATCACTCATCCAAGTATCTTCTTCATTTTCATTCTCAAAAAGTGAGATACCCAATATATAATCTACAAATTTAGTGATAATAAATAAATTATCACTAAATTTGTCTAAAACCAAAATAATGTTATTTGGGAATTACAATAAAAGACATACAAATTCAGTTAAATATACAAGGGGGTAATCATAGAGCGTGTCAAAGAAAATAAGTTCTTAGGTGTTATTATTGATGAAAGAATTAATTAGAAAGCTCATATTCAACATATTCAAAATAAAGTGTCAAAACGTATTGCAGTACTAAATAAGGTAAGGCATGTACTTGATTACAAAGCACTTCATACTTTCACTGTTCATTGGTTGCTCCCTAATTGACTTACTGTCCTTAAGTATGGGGCAACAATTATAAAACCACATTGCAATAATTATTCATTCTATAAAAAAGAGCTTTAAGAACAATTTACAATGTAGGTTATCGAGATCTCACCAATTCATTGTTTATTAAATCTAAAATATTAAAACGTCATGATATGATTACATTTAAAACTGTGCAATTAATGTATAAAGTGAAAAACAAGCAACTAACCCTCAGAATTCAATTTTTTTTTTAAGGACAGAGAGGGAAAATATAATTTAAGGGGCTTGTATCATTTTAAAATTGCTGGCATTCGGACGACCAGGAAAGGCTTTTGTGTTTCTACTTGTGGCCCTAAAATATGGAATAATCTGATGTCCAAATGTCAATCAGTTTAAACGCCAATATAAGGAACTGATGTTCTCTGAGTATGTGAAAATTGTCTAAATTCTTTGAAAATTGAATTTATGGTTGAAGGACTGTTGGTTAAGTTAAGTAAGTTATTAATTTTGTATTATTATTATTATTATTATTATTTTTTGGATTATGCAATGTGTGCTGTTATTGGTGTGGATATGATGAGGAATTTGAGTTTATTGATTATTTTAAGATGTCTTTGTTTGCTGTTCTGCTCACTTTGTTTTGTTTGGTTTTGTTTCACTGTGATAAGTAAAAGTTGCTGAGGTAAAAGGGGTAGGTGTTCATAAGCTTTGCTTCTACCTACACCCTTTCAATTGCATGGGTTGACTGGCTGAGAAATCAGTTTTGTTTTGTTTTATTTTATTGCAAAGTGCTGAGTAACCCGAGTGAAGGGGTAAGTGCACAGGAAGCTTCACTGGCTTCCTGTCCCTGTGAGATCAGATTTTAAGGTTCTGCTATTAACCTAAAAAAACGATTCACGGACTAGCACCTCTCTACTTAGCTGACTTAGTTAAACCCTATGTACCGGCCTGGGCTCTGCGTTCTCAGGGTGCAGGACTACTTTGTGTCCCTAGGGTGAATAAAAAGTCTGCGAGTCACAGAGCTTTCTCTTATTGTGCACCTGCTTTGTGGAATTATTGCTGTGCATCAATAAAACAGATTCTGTAGAGACTTTCAGGTACAGACTTAAGACGCACTTATTTTCCCTTTTGTATGGTTAGCATACTGGCATTGCTATGCCTCCTACCCTTTTAAATTAATTTTATTACTACACAGAATGGGCCGTGGCCTCAACTTTATCTAAAGTCTGGGTCTTTTAGTGAAGCTTATGGCTAGTGGCCGGTGATCACCTTAGAATTTCTTCTGTTTTTCTTGTTGCTTAATGCTGACAAATTATACTGTATTTGTTGTCTTTCTGCCGCCAGATTCTGTTTTTTTTTTTTTTTTCTCTGTGTTTAAGGTGCGGCTCCAGAGATGGAAGTGGGTGTCTTCTTCTGCAGGCCTCCTGTCCTGTACACCAACATGGACTCCGAAAATTTCCTGTATATTTAAATTGTAAATTGTATCAGTAGCATGGCCCAAGTAGAGGGTCACACCTTTGAGTCTGGTCTGCTTAAGGTTTCTTCCTCAAATCATCAGAGGGAGTTTTTCCTTACCACTGTCGCCTGTCTGCTTGCTCTAGGGGTTGGTAAGGTTAGACTTTACTTGTGTGAAGCGCCTTGAGGCAACTTTGTTGTGATTTGGTGCTATACAAATGAAAATAAATTGAATTGAATTGGACCATGAAGGGCCAAAATGCTGTAGGTTTTCTTTGTAACCAATCACTTCAGCAGGTGTTTTTCCTGATGAGCTTCTCTCCTCAACATAAAATCCTGATAGCCATCTATCAGGTGATTTCTAGCCAGGAATCCTGCACTGTCCTGGACCTTCATACCCACTCCTGCTTTAGGCAAGATGAGAGTCTCTGTTGTAGAACGAACACGGTCAACCTGTTGAACAAAATGATTATACATTTTCTCTTAAGAGTTGATCAGATGTATTTGTGTCTGGAGGATTATTTGGGTATGCACTCCCTGATGCATGTGAAGTATCTTTAATCTTCTCCCGGAACAATGAAAGAACTTTGTTCTAAGAGGGGAAAAATATGGGGGTCTTTTCCTATTTCACATAGACTCTTTTACACTCCTCTCAAACCACTGATCCTCTCTGTTCAAGATGTGTGCCTTGTTGTCCTCTCCATATAAGTCAGGTAGCGCACCTCTAACAATCCCCTAGAGACACATGGACTTTATTGATTCTCTAAAGAAACTCTGTGTATGATGATCCTTTTACTGACTCGATTTACCTTGTTTGTCTGATAATAGAGACTCTTTAAGCCTCAGGTCATACCACACAATCTTATCTTTTTAAAACTGATCCCTTGAATGTGTGGTGAAAGGTCTTGAAGACCAACAAGATGTTCTGTTGCGGTAGAGTAAACTTTTAGACAGTTGGAAGTGTAGTTAATGATTAGTTATAGGATTTTTTATTATTATTATTATTATTATTATTACCAAATCAGCAAGACCGTACTTGGGCAGTTGTCATATGTGGAGAACCTCCTATATGTTATATCTCTGTTAAATGTTACAAGAATTCTGTCTGTGTTTTTTGTGATTTCTCTTGTCTATATTTATGTAAAATGAAGAATTGTTTTGTGGTGCGTGTTGTCCAGGCCATAGTGAACTGGGATCCTGTTGACCAAACGGTACTAGCTGATGAGCAGGTGGATGAAAATGGTCACTCCTGGAGGTCTGGAGCTCTGGTGGAGAAGAAAATGCTCAAACAGTGGTTCATCAAGACCACAAACTATGGAAAGGTAAATGTACACACGTAGGCAAATGTTTACAGGCACTCATTATGGACAAGAATATCATGACAGTGTTGGGCATTCAGTATTGTCTGTCTTGTTCTAGGCCAGAATGCTTTTTACAACATCTTTAATAGAAGAAAAATTCTAGAATTTGGTGCACAAACTGTAATTACCTTCACCAAGGATGTAATGATTTCACTCACATTTGTCCCTTCAGTTGCTCCCTTGGTTTATGTTTTTTCCACTTGGGGTCACCACAGCAAATCCAAGGTTCATCTGCATGTTGATTTGGCACACGTTTTTTTGCTGGATGCCCTTCCTGACATAACCCCATATTCCATGGAGAATGGGCAAGGGTGGGTTTAAACCAGGAACTTTCCCAAGTGGAAACAAGTGCACTTAAACACTTGGATGTCACGCCTGCAGGATAACTCAAAAAGTAATAAATGGATTTCACTGAATTTTGGTGAGCTGGTAGAGAATATGCTAGGAAATATGTGATTAAATTTTGGAAGTGATCTGGAATATACTCTGGAACTGAGATCCTGAAGAATGTTTGACACACAGCAACATTTAACACAAACTGTTGGGAGAACATGATGAAATTTGGTGAGCAGATGGATAATCTGATAGTCCTAGAAAACAAAGGATTTTATTTTAATTTGATTCAGAACATATCTGGTTTTGGTGGAGGTATGTGCTGTCTTAGTGCTTTCTAGTTTATTTTGTGATTCCTGAAATGAACACGGTCAATATTGTACATGCACCCACTTGGACTATTAATTCAGTGGTGCTGAAGGTTCCAAAATGTCTTTTAACTATCACAGACGTTGTAACTCGTGTTCTACAAGCATTCTGCCCCAGAAAAAGAACGGTTCATGACATGATAATCAAGTCCATGATGAGTGTATGTAAACTTGAGACATAACTGCATATATTCAACACATGGTGTTTGTGTAATCAGTCAGCTCTCTGATGGGCTAGAATGAGCAGCGGACCTTTGATGTCGAGCATGGGTGACATTTGAATAAAAAAGCTGCAGATCTGCCACTCTTCTGTTGCAATCAGACCCTGGAGACCAATGTGTATTTTGGTGCTCCATGGTCGAGACCAAAGGCCACCAGGCTGGTCCACCTTCTCAACACTCAGCGGGGAAGGTACCTCCTCCAGACTTCTATTAGCCACTCATGGGAGGGAAGATTTGTATTGGTGGTGAGGTGTAATTTATTGTACATGCAACGCATATACGAGGGCTGTCCATAAAGTATAGGTCCTTTTTATTTTTTTCAAAAACTGTATGGATTAAACTATATGGATTTCATTCATATGTTTTTACGTCAGACATGCTTGAACCCTCGTGCGCATGCGTGAGTTTTTCCACGCCTGTCGGTGACGTCATTCGCCTGTGAGCACTCCTTGTGGGAGGAGTCGTCCAGCCCCTCGTCGGAATTCCTTTGTCTGAGAAGTTGCTGAGAGACTGGCGCTTTGTTTGATCAAATTTTTTTCTAAACCTGTGAGTCACATCGAAGTGGACACGGTTCGAAAAATTAAGCTGGTTTTCAGTGAAAATTTTAACGGCTGATGAGAGATTTTGAGGTGATACTGTCGCTTTAAGGATTTCCCACAGTGCGAGACGTCGTGCATCACTCTCAGGCGCCATCATCAGCCTGTTTCAAGCTGAAAACCTCCACATTTCAGGCTCTATTGATCCAGGACGTCGTGAGAGAACAGAGAAGTTTCAGAAGAAGTCGGTTTCAGCATTTTATCCGGATATTCCACTGTTAAAGGAGATTTTTTTTAATGAAAGACGTGCGGACGGGTCCGCGCGTCGGGACGCAGCCGGCGTGGTGCGGCGGCACAGGAAAAACACCTCCGTGTTGATAACCATTTGTAAAATCCAGGCAGCTTTTGATGACTTTCAGTGGAGTGAGTATATGAGAAATTGTTTAACAGCTGGACATGTTCCAACTTGTCCTTAAGGCTTCCAACAGAGGTGTTTTTCCTGTGGCGGAGCGTCGCGGCGGCTGCGAGCCGACGCGCGACCCGTCCGCACGTCTTTCATTAAAAAAATCTCCTTTAACAGTGGAATATCCGGATAAAATGCTGAAACCGACTTCTTCTGAAACTTCTCTGTTCTCTCACGACGTCCTGGATCAATAGAGCCTGAAATGTGGAGGTTTTCTGCTTGAAACAGGCTGACGACGGCGCCTGAGAGTGATGCACGACGTCTCGCACCGTGGGAAGTCCTTAAAGCGACAGTATCACCTTAAAATCTCTCATCAGCCGTTAAAATTTTCACTGAAAACCAGCTTAATTTTTCGAACCGTGTCCACTTCGATGTGTCTCACAGGTTTAGAAAAAAATTTGATCAAACAAAGCGCCAGTCTCTCAGCAACTTCTCAGACAAAGGAATTCCGACGAGGGGCTGGACGACTCCTCCCACAAGGAGTGCTCACAGGCGAATGACGTCACCGACAGGCGTGGAAAAACTCACGCATGTGCACGAGGGTTCAAGCATGTCTGACATAAAAACATATGAATGAAATCCATATAGTTTTTGAAAAAAATAAAAAGGACCTATACTTTATGGACAGACCTTGTATGTATATATATATATATATATATGTGTATGTATATATATATATATGTATATATATATATATATATATATATATATATATATATATATATATATATATATATACACACACAGACAGTAGAACCTTGGTTTTAGAACTTGATTGGTTCCTAAATGTTGTAAACCAAAACCAGTTTTCCCATAACAATGTAAAATGGATTAATCTGTTCCTGGCCCCAAAAAAGAACAGTGTGTTTTTACCTTTTTAACAGCATTTCATGCATAAAAGGCAGACAAAATACAAAGAATATGCATAGTATTTTATATAAGATACTATGCATATTCTTTGTATTCTCTTATATAAAATATTGTACAGTAATTATAATAAAATAGACAATTTAATTTCACCTTGCCTGTACGGAGGAAACTTGATGGCGTAGACGGATGGTGAAGGGGATGGATATTACTGTCCGCTAAAACATTTCATCGCACAACAAGCCAGATTATTCAAGATGTTTGTCATAAAACACTCCAAACTAGACCGATCAGCCGCTTCTGTTGCAGTGAAACTCTGGTCGAATTTAATGTTGTGTGCTAACAGCATTAGCACTTTATACAGCTGTCGGTAGTTTCACCCATGGAAATAGAGACCTGGAATGGACGTGCGCGCCTCAATCTATTAGCGTCGCTCAGGACAGGAAGGCGCCATTACTCAGGGTGGAGATGTGCAGATCATTAATAATAAACTGCCCGCTTTTTTCGCACTAGCGTCGCTATTTCTTAATGGATTTTAATAACTTTAGGCTTGTTTTAAAGCCCTTTGTAAGCTCTTTCCAATGAACCTATGCATGTGTGGGTGAAAAAAACTTTTATGTAAAATGTAGAAATTTGGGGAAAGTATGACAAACTGTGCTGCTTCTCTCGCTCTATTGTCACTATTTGTTAACAGATTTTAATAAAAGTAGGCTTGTTTTAAAGCCCTTTAATTGGTCTTTCTAATGAACCCATACATGTCTGGGTAGAAAAATTTTTTTTTATGTAAAGTGTGGAAATTTGGGGGGAAATATGCCATTCTGTTCATTTACTGTGATGGTTTTTTCCTGTCATCATAATTCTCGATGTATTTTTATAAATGAAGCCTTGTAAGTTGTATTCAAGCTGATTAAAAGCTCTAACGAACCCATACATGCCTGGATAAACAATCCTTATGTATTAAAATATAAATCTGAAGTATGCCTTGCCATTGTGCTCATTTACCTTGCTGCTTTTTCCACTGTAATATTATTCTTTTAATGACAACAACATATATATGATTTTTACTAACATGTTATTCCAAGTAGATATAAAGCCATTCAGAAATTAACTTTTGACCCTCAGTCAGGGTAAAAAGTACCTCCTCCATCCCCCCAACCACACTGTTAAAATTTAAATGCCGCCTGTGACCACCATGTACATATCATATTAAACAACAACTGCAAGTATATATACATAAATATATTTAAACATTTTTGTTTCCGTATCTGTATGCATGTGAACGCAGCTTAATGAAAAGAACTTGTGGCGTTGAGTTATAGTCTCAGTATATCGATATTAGATTGTGACATAACGACTTTAAAATAGACATTTATTTTACATAATTACATTAAAACTCTTGTACAGTTCATTTTAGTATTGGAGAATTTGTTTTTGTAGTTGGTGCAGTTGATGGTGAAGCACTGGCTGCCATTTCCCCCTCATTTCGCTTCTGTTTAATAGGTGCCTTAACTGGCTCAAGGTCTCTCTCCACCCTTAGTAATGGCCGCCGTGCGGCACGGCACTAGTCACGTGACGTCCATTCCAGGTCTCTATTTCCATGGTTTCATCTGTTGGCTCCACTTAATGTATGATTACTGGAGAAAATACGCAGCTCAGAACTTAAGCTCACAACAAAGTAAACCGTTAGGAGAACCACCGTGCAGTCTCCAAAAATATTTAATAAACAACTGAACACAAAACAAAAATAATCCTTCTCCTTCTTTTGAGCTTATTAGTGGATTGCAGCGCAACATAGTGCATTACTGCCACCTACTGCAGCGGAGGTGTTTGTGTACCAAGACTTTGAAAAGTGATGCATTTTTTGTCAAAAAAAATCTGTTCGTGAATTCACAGGGAGCCGTTCTAAAACCGAGGTTCCACTGTATGGTTCCACTGTATGTATGTATGTGTGTGTGTGTGTGTGTGTGTGTGTGTGTGTGTGTATATATATATATATATATATATATATATATATATATAAACAAAAATCTGAGGTAGCACGCTGGCTTAGTGGTTAGCACTGTTGCCTCACAGCGAGAAGGTCATGGGTTCAATTCCTGCCTATGGCCTTTCTGTGTGGAGTTTGCATGTTCTTCCCGTGTTTGCATGGGTTTCCTTACTTCCTCTGATGCTCCGGTTTCCTCCCATGTCCAAAGACATATGGGTTAGGTGGATTGGAATCTTTAAATTGTCCGTAGATGTGCGTGTGGATGTGACTGTGTTTGTCTGTTTGTGGCCCTGCGACAGACTGGCCTCCTGTTGTGGGTGTACCCCGCCTCGTGCTCTATGACTGCTGGGATAAGGCTCCAGCCCCCCCACAGTCACACCTCGCATGATTTTGGCAGCAGCGCTGCACTTGCCCATGTTTGTCCATGTCACACATGTGAGTGGAAGCAGCCCACTGTGACAATGTGTTCCTGCATTTCTAATTTTCTCTGATGAGCAGAGAAGTGGGAAGGAAGGGAGTTAACGGTGTTAAAGGAAAGAAAGAAGTGAGAGAACCAGATGGATGAGAAAGAATGACAGGATTGAGCGAGCCAAATAAAAACACATAAATTGGCCTGATTTTCCACGTTTCCATTTCTGTGCTGGCATGGACGTGTATTCAATCAGCTGAACAACATTAACTTCAGAAAATATTTATTCAGCAGTCATCACTTTAGTCTTCAAGGCTCATGTGGTACTGAAACTGTTTTCCTTAGGAGTTGTAACCATGTTGTTCCTCTTGGTCACAGATGACTGCATATTATTACTAAAATTGAGTTTTTGTTGTTGATGTGGCAGATGCCAATAATGGTTTTCAATTTCATGGCTAATCACACATGTTGCACTCGTGCACGGGTGCTGTCTGCCTGTTAACGTTAAAATGATTCATAAACTGAGCACAGTGTGTCATTCACCTACAGTTTTGCTCAAACATTTGCTTTGTAAACATTTGTGGAGACGCTGACTGGTGGGGGAAAAAAAGGAGAAGCAGACGGAACTCACTATCAACAGTATTTTATTTTAAAATAGCCAAAATCCTAAAAGGCTTTTGCTTCTTGTTCATGCAGTGATTAACGAATGTCTGTCTGGCCTCATCAATCTTACCTGTGCTTTAATTCCCTCGTCCATGGCATTGTTCTGCAGTACAACCTTTAAGACATACAGTAGTGTTCAGAATAATAGTAGTGCTATGTGACTAAAAAGATTAATCCAGGTTTTGAGTATGTTTCTTATTGTTACATGGGAAACAAGGTACCAGTAGATTCAGTAGATTCTCACAAATCCAACAAGACCAAGCTTTCATGATATGCACACTCTTAAGGGTATGAAATTGGGCTATTAGTAAAAAAAAAAAAAAGTAGAAAAGGGGGTGTTCACAATAATAGTAGTGTGGCATTCAGTCAGTGAGTTCGTCAATTTTGTGGAACAAACAGGTGTGAATCAGGTGTCCCCTATTTAACGATGAAGCCAGCACCTATTGAACATGCTTTTCTCTTTGACAGCCTGAGGAAAATGGGACGTTCAAGACATTGTTCAGAAGAACAGCGTAGTTTGATTAAAAAGTTTATTGGAGAGGGGAAAACTTATATGTAGGTGCAAAAAATTATAGGCTGTTCATCTGCAATGATCTCCAATGCTTTAAAATGGACAAAAAACCAGAGACGTGTGGAAGAAAACGGAAAACAACCATCAAAATGGATAGAAGAATAACCAGAATGGCAAAGGCTCACCCATTGATCAGCTCCAGGATGATAAAAGACAGTCTAGAGTTACCTGTAAGTGCTGTGACAGTTAGAAGACGCCTGTGTGAAGCTAATTTATTTGCAAGAATCCCCCACAAAGTCCCTCTATTAAATAAAAGACATGTGCAGAAGAGGTTACAATTTGCCAAAGAACACATCAACTGGCCTAAAGAGAAATGGAGGAATATTTTGTGGACTGATGACAGTAAAATCGTTCTTTTTGGGTCTAAATTGTTCTTTTTGGGTCTAAGGGCCGCAGACAGTTTGTGAGACGACCCCCAAACTCTGAATTCAAGCCACAGTTCACAGTGAAGACAGTGAAGCATGGTGGTGCAAGCATCATGATATGGGCATGTTTCTTCTACTATGGTGTTGGGCCTATATATCGCATACCAGGTATCATGGATCAGTTTGGTTATGTCAAAATCAGAATCAGAAGAAGTTTATTGCCATTGCCAGTGAACAGGATTCACAGACTAGGAATTTGCTTCGGTACAATGGTGCAACATTAAGAAGAGATAAAATGCTAGGATAAAATATAACATATGTGTCAAAATAAGATAAAATATAAGATAAAAAAAAAGAAATATGAAAGGCTGTGTGCAACAGAAAAACAGAGAAACAGAAAAAACAGTGCAGTGGGAGGAGTGCAATTAAAAACCAAAGTACATTGTCTAAAGTGACCCGTGATAAAATGATAAAGTGACAGAGTTAAGCTTAAGGTGACTGAGTTATGAGGTGTTCATGAGTCTAACGGCAGAGGGGAAGAAACTGTTCTTATGGCGGGAGGTTCTGGTCCGGATGGACCGTAGCCTCCTGCCCAAGGGGAATGGTTTGAATAGACCGTGAGCAGGGTGAGAAGGGTCAGCTGTGATCCGACCTGCTCGGCCCAGAGTCCTGGAGACGTGCAGGTCGTGGAGAGATGGAAGGCTACAGCCGATCACCTTCTCAGCAGAGGCCACAATGCGCTGCAGTCTGTGTCTGTCCCTGGCTGTGGCCCCGGCGTACCACACCATGATGGAGGAGCAGAGGATGGACTCGATGATGGCCGTGTAGAACTGCACCATCAGCTGGACAGGCAGCTTGGCCTTCTTCAACTGCTGCAGGAAGTACATCCTCTGCTGGGCCTTCTTGATGAGGGAGCTGATGGTTGACTCCCACTTGAGGTCCTGGGTGATGGTGGTGCCGAGGAAGCGGTGACAGTCCACAGTGGTGATGGGGCTGTTGGTGAGGGCGAGGGAGGGCGGGGGGGCTGTGGCTTTCCTGAAGTCCACGATCATCTCCACTGTTTTCTGGGCGTTGAGCTCCAAGTTGTTGCTGCTGCACCAGGTCACCAGCCGGTCCACCTCCCTCCTGTAGGCAGACTCATCCCCATCCGAAATGAGTCCGATGAGGGTGGTGTCATCCGCAAACTTGATGAGCTTTACAGAGTCGTGGCTGGAGGTGCATCAGTTAGTGTAGAGGGAGAAGAGCAGAGGGGAAAGGACACAGCCCTGTGGAGATCCTGTGCTGAGAGCCCGAGTGTTCGAGACATTTTTTCCTAGCCTCACACGCTGACTCCGGTCCGTCAGGAAGTCTGTGATCCAGCTGCAGGTGGAGTTGGACACGTGGAGCAGAGAAAGCTTGTCCTGGAGTAAAGCTGGAAGGATGGTGTTGAATGCAGAGCTGAAGTCCACAAACAGGATCCTAGCGTAGGTTCCTCGGGAGTCCAGGTGCTGCAGGATGGAGTGCAGGGCCAGGTTTATGGCGTCATCTACAGACCTGTTGGCTCTGTAGGCAAACTGCAGGGGGTCCAGGAGGGGGTCGGTGATGGACTTCAGGTGGGATAAAACCAGGCGTTCGAAGGTCTGCATGACTACAGACGTGAGAGCCACAGGACGGTAGTCATTAAGTCCAGTGACGCGTGGTTTCTTGGGGACTGGAACTATGATTGAGGACTTGAAACAGACTGGAACATGGCATGACTCCAGGGAGGTGTTGAAGATCCCCGTGAAGACTGGGGCCAGCTCATCAGCGCAGTGTCTCAGGGTGGCAGGAGAGACACAGTCTGGGCCCGGGGCCTTACGTGGATTCAGCCTTTTGAAATGTCTCCTCACGTCCTCCTCTTGGACCGAGAGGGCAACAGGGGGAGTGGGGAGGGCAGCAGTGAGAGGGGGGAGGTCCAGAGTGTTTGAGTATCCAGTTGTGTGGGGGGTGGGGAGGTGTGAGTACTTGTCTTCAAAGCGTGAATAGAAGACGTTCAGGTCGTTGGCCAGCTTCAGGTCGTCAACAGAACGAGGTGCTTTGGGCTTATAGTTGGTGATCTCTTTCAACCCCCTCCACACAGAGGCCGAGTCGTTGGCAGAGAACCTTTGCTGCAGACGTGAGCTGTACATGGATTTAGCCTTTGCCACCTCCTTGCTAAATCTGTACTTTGCACCTCTATACTTGAAGAGGTCATATTGCCTTATGCTGAAGAGGACATGCCCTTGAAATGGGTGTTTCAACAAGACAATGACCCCAAGCACACTAGTAAATGAGCAAAATCTTGCTTCCAAACCAACAAAATTAATGCCTTGCAGATGTGAAGAAATCATGAAAATCTGTAGTTATACAACTAAATACTAGTTTAGTGATTCATAGGATTGCTAAAAAAGCAGTTTGAACATAATAGTTTTGAGTTTGTAGCGTCAACAGCAAACGCTACTATTATTGTGAACACTCCCTTTTCTACTTCTTTAACTAATTGCCCAATTTCATAGCCTTAAGAGTGTGCATATCATGAATGCTTGGTGTTGTTGGATTTGTGAGAATCTACTGAATCTATTGGTACCTTGTTTCCCATGTAACAATAAGAAATACCTAGATTAATCTTTTTAGTCACGTAGCACTACTATTATTCTGAACACTACTGTAAATAGAAATATAGAAATATATTTACTGAGAAAAATGGTGACATATTGTGGTGTGTGTGTGTGTGTGTGTGTGTGTTGTTCAAGCTCAGGTCCGCTACCAGAGGCCTGGGAGTTTGATGGTTTGGCGCAGCATCTTAGCTGTTCCTAGGACTGCACTCTTCTGAACAGAAACCTCTGATGTTGTGCCTGGAATCTGCTGGAGCCACTCTTCCAGTTTGAGGGTTACAGCTCCTAGTGCTCCTATTACCACTGGGACCACTTTGGGCTTTACCTTCCACATTTGCTTCAGGTGTTCTTTTAGCCCTTGGTTCTTCTCAGGTTTCTCATGCTCCTTCTTTCTGATTTTGCTGTTAGCTGAGGTTGCCACATCAATCACAACTGCAGTCTTCTTTTCCTTGTCAAGCACTACTATGTCTGGTTGGTTGGCCAGCAGCTGCTTGTCTGTCTGGAATTTGAAGTCCCACAGGACCTTAGCCCTGTCATTCTCAACCACCTTTGGTAGCGTCTCCCTTCAGGACTTGGGGATATCTAATCTGTATGCGGCACACATGTTTATGTACACTATTCCTGTCACTTGGTTGTGTCTCTCTGTGTACGCTATCCCAGCTTGCTATTTGCACCCCACTTTTATGTGCTGAACTGTTCCTGGGGCACATTTGCACAACTGTGGTAGATTCCTGCCTCTATGGATCTGGTATGTAGAGCTTGTTGTTGTGCTGCCACAATCAGAGCCTCTGTGCTGTCCTTTAGGTAAATGGACTGCATTGATATAGTGCTTTTCCATCCACATCAGAAGCTCAAATGTGCTTTACAGTTATGCTTCACATTCACCCATTCACACAAATACACTCATACACTGATGTCAGGGTGCTGCTATGCAAGGCACTCACTGGGGGATTAAAGACCTTGCCCAAGGGCCCTTAGTGATTTTCCAGTCTGACTGAGTTTTGAACCCCGAATCTTCTGGTTTGAAGCCCAATTCTTAACCACTAGACCATCACCTCCCCTTTAGGCCGGACTTTTCTAGCCACTGGTGGGACTTCTTGATGTCAGCCACTTCTTCTGTTTGTCGATGGTACATCCCATTGGAGGGGCTTGGTCTTCCATGATGTCTCCTCCTCCTGTTTCTTGTCACTGTCTGTCTTCAGCTGTCTGAGGGGGACCATCTTTGTGATGTATTCATGGATGCTCCTCGTCTTGTCCTGGATTGTGGCTCTGACACTCATTAATCCCCACCCTCTTTCCTTCTGTTGCTCATAGAGCCTCAGGGTGCTGCGCTTTGGGTGGAAACCTCTTAAAGCACATTTTATATCACTTCAGTTGCTCGTCACTACTTTCCTGATTTTGTTCTTGCTGATAGGATCATTGTACTGTATCTCCTGTGAGAATCTGTCATGCCAACACATATTTATTTACAGTGATTTATGTCTCTCTTCTTCCACTCTGGAACAAATCCTGAGCTGAAACACTTAGCTGTCATGCTACGATGAGTATACCCAGTGTTTATGTTTGTCTTGATATCACAGCAATCGTTTTCTGCCTGCTGAGAGGATCTGTGAATAGGATTGTGGGTAAGAGACTGAAAAGAAATGGAGAGTCTGCCATCTCTGGCCTGAGCCCATCTCTGGCTTTCCAGCGTTATCCTTGTTGATATGCATAGCCTCCTTTACTCACACAAAATAACCGTTGTTGTGCAATAGAGCTTTATCTGCGATGGCTTTGTGATATGAAGGGAAAAGAGGGCAAGTGGAGGGATTTTAGAAAATTCCTCTTTCTTTGCATAATGTGACCTGGCCGACTGCTGCTTTGTCTAAATAAATTGGCTGGGGTTTAGAAGCTGTAACCCTGAGATGGAGTCTTGCATTGTTTGTTTATATAATGAGGAACTGGTAGCTCTTCCACAGTAGTGTGGATATTTTGTCGGTTTTTAAATGTTAAAAGCAGTAAACTAATCTCAGTTACTCATGTGTCCAAAAGCTTTTTTTTTTTTTTCCTGTTTTTCTCCTCAAGTCTCTCCTGGATGCCTTGGCAGAACTTCCAGAGTGGTATGGGGTCAAAGCCATGCAAGCAAACTGGATTGGAGAGTGCACAGGATGCTACTTTGATTTCAAACTCAAGGTGAATTTGTTTTCTTCCTCCCTTCATTCTTGCTTTCTTTCAATCTGTCAGCCTTTGTCGCTTCGTGCTCTGCTCTCCGTCTCATTTCCCTTTCCAGCCTTTTACTTCCCAAGAACTGACTGCATACTTTTACTGTTCGCATGTGTTTATTTTCTTACATCTATTGAAAATCATGTGGCAACACATAAAAATTTTCACTTACTGTTCACACTCAGCAGGTGCATCCATCTGCAAGCTGCAATTTACCCAAACAGATGATGTCAGACACGAAATTCTGTTGGGATTTCTAAAAACCAAATGTAAAGTGTGTTTTCCAACTGAACTATTGTTTAAAGCCCCATGGGCCATTTCTTAAGCAAAGTCCTTGAAAAAGAAATGGAAAACGATAACTCAAGTCAATTTTTTTTTTAATTTTAAAATGGTATTTGAGTGAGTTTGTGTGATGTGATTTTTTTTTTTTTTTTTTCCCACAACATGAAACATTATTTTATAGAAAATGAAAGATAAGGCTGACAGAATGTATAATTGAAATTCAAAAAGAGGATATTACACAATTCTGTTTTGTCACAAAAACCCTTAGCTCAAGTACTCCTCTAATGCAGGGGTGGGCATGAAGCGCCAAGACGGTGCAGGTTTTCCACGGTTCACAGATGATCTGAGGAACTCATCCATAAAACCACTTGCTAAGAAAAATCTGCACCGTCTTCATCCTTTGTGGCACACTGTTGTTTTTGTTTTATGTACTTTTTTTAACCTGGGATTCTAACATTTATAGAAGTAGTTCTCAGGTTGTGGGGTACAGAGCTTTTGGGTAGAAGGTACAGTGAGGAAAATAAGTATTTGAACACCCTGCGATTTTGCAAGTTCTCCCACTTAGAAATCATGGAGGGTTCTGAAATTTTCATCTTAGGTGCATGTCCACTGTGAGAGACATAATGCAAAAAAAAAAAAATCTGGAAATCACATTGTCTTTTTATAATTTATTTGTATGTTACTGCTGCAAATAAGTATTTCAACACCTGTGAAAATCGATGTTAATATTTGCTACAGTAGCCTTTGTTTGCAGTTACAGAGGTCAAACGTTTCCTGTAGTTTTTCACCAGGTTTGCACACACTGCAGCAGGGATTTTTGTCCACTCCTCCATACAGATCTTCTCTAGATCTTTCAAGTTTGGAGTTTCAGCTCCCTCCAAAGATTTTCTATTGAGTTCAGGTCTGGAGACTGGCCAGGCCACTCCAGGACCTTGAAATGCTTCTTATGGAGCCCCTCCTTAGTTGCCCTGGCTGTGTGTTTGGGGTCATTGTCATGCTGGAAGACCCAGCCATGACCCATCTTCAATGCTCTTACTGAGGGAAGGAGGTTGTTTGCCAAAATCTTGCAATACATGACCCCATCCATCCTCCCTTCAGTATGGTGCTTTTGTCCTGTCTCCTTTGCAGAAGAGCACCCCCAGAGTATGATGTTTCCACCCCCATGCTTCATGGTTGGGATGGTTTTCTTGGGGTTGTTCTCATCCTCTAAGCATGGTGAGTAGAGTTGATTCCAAAAAGCTCTATTCTGGTCTCATCTGACCATATGACCTTCTCGCATGCCTCCTCTGGATCATCCAGATGGTCACTGGTGAACTTCAAATGGGCCTGGACATGTGTTGGCTTGAGCAGGGGGACCTTGTTTCCCTGCAGGATTTTAAACCATGACAGCATCATGTGTTACTAATGTAATCTTTGTGACTGTAGACCCAGCTCTCTTCAGGTCATTGACCAGGTCCTCCTGTGTAGTTCTGAGCTTTCTCAGAATCATCCTTACCCCCAAAGTGAGATCTTGCATGGAATCCCAGACCGAGGGAGATTGACAGTCATCTTGTGTTTCTTCCACTTTCTAATAAATAATCATAACAGTTGTTGTCTTCTACCAAGCTACTTGCCTATTGTCCTGTAGTCCATCCCAGCCTTGTGCAGGTCTACAGTTTTGTCCCTGGCGTCCTTAGACAGCTCTTTGGTCTTGGCTATGGTGGACAGGTTGGAGTGTGATTGAGTGTGTGAACAGGTGTCTTTTATAGAGGTAAAAAGTTCAAACAGGTGCAATTAATACAGGTAAAGAGTGCAGAATAAGAGGGCTTCTTAAAGAAAAATTAACAGGTCTGTGTGAGCCAGAATTCTTGCTGGTTGGTAGGGGGTCAAATACTTATTTGCAGCAGTAACATCACAAAAAAAAATCATACATTGTGATTTCTGGATTTTTTTTTTTTTTTTTACATTGTCTCTCACAGTGGACATGCACCTAAGATGAAAATTTCAGACCCCTCCATGATTTCTAAGTGGGAGAACTTGCAAAATCGCAGGATGTTCAAATACTTATTTTCCTCACTGTAGAAAGACATGCACAAAAAAGCAGTGGTCAACGTTTTCTGGGAATTAACAAATTTCATTGTTTTGGAGACTAAGAAGTGAGTCTGATATAGACCCTGATGTCCTTTGATGATGTGCTTATCACTGGACAACTGTCCCCTGGACCCTTTACAGTTGTATGGATTGGGACAATGCAGATGAAGTATCCTACTTGTCCAAGGACATCAATGTTTCTGTGTAGGCTCTCAGTTGTCTAGGTGGTTTCCATAGTAGAGAAGCTTGAATCTTCGACTGGACTGGGTTGCTTGACGTGAGCACGTTTCGCTTCAAATCGCAGAAGCTTCCTCAGCTAAAATTCTTGCTCTGGTAGTCTGACTTCTAGACTCTTGCAGAGAAGAATAAACAGAAGCCACAAAAGCTGGAGTTTTAAACCTAACCAGACCCCTCCTACTGAGAGGCAGACTGCTATAGGATAGTGATTAAACAATAGCGCTTATTAGCACCTATTGTGCTCTAGTTAGCACCCTCCTAATGACAGGGCAGCTGTCCCTCCTAATCATGGGACGGACGCCTCTCCTGATGGCTCCCTTGATGACTCTCCTGATGACGTGAATGACTCATTCCCATGAACAAAAGACTGAAACTGCTTTGACCTGAGTACCCCATTGTAAACAGGGGACAAAGCGTGTCTCAGACCCCCTCCCCGGTTAAGGCCAGAGAGAAGAAATGGTTTGAGAGAGGGGTCAAGGAGGCATTCTGTGTGAAACAGCTGAAACCCAGCCTTAACCGGGGAGGGGGTCTAAGACACGCTTTGTCCAATTTGTACATGGAGCGAGTGGAGAAGACAGCCTTGACGTCTTTCACGGGCATCCCTCTCAGTCACTGGTTCAGATATGTCGATGACATATAGGTTAAAATCAAGCAACAGGAGGTTGAGGACTTTACAGAACACATCAACTCGGTGGACTCCAATATCAAGTTCACACGTGAGGATGCCAGAAACAACCATTTAGCCTTCTTAGACTGTGATGTTATGATTGGAGAGAACAGGCAGCTCCAGACAGAGGTTTACAGAAAACCAACTCACACTGACCAATATCTGCTCTTTGGCTCAAACCACCCCCTTGAACACAAGCTCGGGCTGATCAGGACTCTTCAACACAGAGCCCTACAGGTGCCCACAACTGCAGAGGGAAGGGCTAAAGAACAACTACTTGTCTGGAAAACCCTCACAGGATGTGGGTACCCACGATGGTCCCTGGACAAAGTGCAGAAGTCCCAGAGAACAAAGAGACCCAATAGACAGGAGACGGAGACAAGAAGAAGAGTGTCTCTCCCTTATTTAGCAGGAGTAGGGGAAAAACTACAGAGGATCTTCAGACAGCACAAAATCGCAGTTTACTTTAAACCGGTTAACACCTTGAGACAGAAATTAGTTCACCCTAAGGACAGGATCCCTAGTTACAAACAGAGCAATGTAGTGTATTCTATCACCGCAGAGAGAGTGCCAGCAGACCTCAGTCTGCAGTTCATCTCCACCTTAAAGACACTAACCACACGTTTGAGGACAAGGAAGTTAAAATCTTAGCCAGAGAGAAGAAATGGTTCGAGAGAGGGGTCAGTGAGGCATTCTATGTGAAACAGCTGAAACCCAGCCTTAACCGGGGAGGGGGTCTGAGACACGCTTTGTCCCCTGTTTCCAATGGGGTACTCGGGTCAAAGCAGTTTCAGTCTTTTTTTCATGGGAATGAGTGCTAATTAGAGCTAGTGTTTAGTCACTAGCCTGTAGCAGTCTGCCTTTCGGTAGGAGGGGTCTGGTTAGGTTTAAAACTCCAGCTTTTGTGGCTTCTGTTTTATTCTTCTCTACAAAAGTCTAGAAGTCAGACTACCAGAGCAAGAATTTTAGCTGAGTAAGCTTCTGCGATTTGAAGCGAAACGTCCTCGCGTCAAGCAACCCAGTCCAGTCGAAGAATCAAGCTTCTCTACCAAGAACATCAAGTCACATGAAGAATTGCGGAATTCTGTGGACTTCTTCTTTTCCTGTAACACTCATCAGCTTTTGCTACGCATATGACGGAGGCTCTGTGATGAGAACACGATATGTTTGTGCCTATGCTATAAATGAAGCTCTCACAGCTTGGTTGGAATTTATTGTAAACAATGAAAAAAAAAATATCCCTATATGGAGTTGAGTTCTGTCACAAAATTCATATATTGGTATCTGTTCCAGACCAGGCCCAAGATTTTATGAAAACTGATTGTAGTCAGGTGTTCCATGTTTATTACGTATCTGTAATTTCCTGGCTTCTCCTCAATTTTGGTGGATGAAAAATGGCTTAATTTTTAGGTAATCCTGTGAACAAACAAACCCAGATGGGAAGGTAATGTCCTGAGCGGAGTTAATTATATGCATTACAGAAACAGAGCAATAATTTGATGTTTTTGTTGTATGCATTCATAAAACAGTAATCATGAGTAGTTTCTGTTGCCTTTCTGTCTACTGATTAATAAGTTTGGATTATGTCTAAACATAGATGCATTTATGCCTCAAATAATATTGATCAGGTTGCTTGTTTTCTAAAATGTTCCAGAATTGTGACTGAACCACTTTATGTAAATCAAACAACAGGTTTTCACCAATGGCAGCGTCATACATACTGATGTATAAATATCGATCTGCTTCTCTTGACCTCCCAGATGGGGGGTGAGGAGACGGGGGAGACGCTGGCAGCCTACAGCTCCTCTCCAGAGATGGTTTTTGGAGCTTCTCACCTGTCCATCCTTCCCTCACACAGACTGTTGCACGGCAGCAGCTCAGTGCGCGCTGTGCTGGAGGAAGCCTTTCAGCCCGGCAGAGGTGAGCTCCTCCCTCCCTCCTCCGAATGCAGACGGCCGTTGATCTTTAGACATGACTGCCTACTTCAGGCAGGGGATACATACGTGCGTACATACATTTAGACTATTTTTATTACCTCTTCCAACCACCAGTAGAGGGCAGAATCTATATTAAGGTCCTGACATGAGGACATGCCGGACACCCTCCTTCATCTGTTAGCAAGGATACTAATGTTGTTGGTTGCCATTGCGTTGGGGCATTTGTGTTCTCTGAGTGCTCTTCTAACTTTAAGAAAGTAATTAGATGATGCCAGTTGCACGATGTGCAGCAGTGTTCCCAAATGTATTCAGTGTAAAAGACAAGTTAAAAGGAGTTAAAGGTATAGTGCCACTGGGGTCATAAAAGAATTTCTTTGGCACCACTATAATTTTATTCCTTAGCATTTAGATAAGGGATTCATAATATGATATTGCCAATATGCTCAAAATTAATGTTGTCTGGAATCAATTTAGGGAGAGAAATTCATGAGATCAGATGTTATGACCAACATTTTAATGAATTGGAAGTGATTTACTAGAAATGTTATGGATGTTAATGTAACATGGGTCACAGATAATCTCAAAACCTTACGCAACCTTCCTCCTACAGTTAGTCTGCATGACGGTAATGAAGGAAAAGACAATATTCACTATGGAACTTCCCCCCAGATAAATATGTCTTCTTGATTAAAAAGAGCTGTAATTTTGCAACATGTTACAAAAATAAACCTACATTATAATTGCTTGGATTTCAGTAGAAACAACATTTTCTCAGTTTTGTGAAATTTGAAATGCCATATGGCTTTAATTATTTTTAAAGCCCATATAGTGACAGATTCGGCACACCCTACAAGTGTTGTCGTAAATATAAATTAACGTGTACACAGAACAGGTCAGAGCTTGTGATGACACTGTTTTCTTTACAGTGTAATTTGCAGGTTGGATTTCATTACATTCATAGAGTGCATTGACATCCAAGATATGTCAGTGATTTCTATCCAAATTTTTTTCCAAGTACTCATTTTCAACATTTCGATTTTATGTGAAAAATTTAATTAACCTAAAATTAACATGAAATTAACAGAGGCTGCTGAGAGCGGAGCTACACTGTGCGCAGTGCATGCTGGGACAACCATTTGAAGACGTTCTAATACAGTCTACGGTCATAAACAACTATTAACTGTTATATTTGTGTGCAGCATATACGTATTTTGCTGATGCTAATTTCTTTTCCTTGTTTGGACGCGTGTATCGGATTGTATGCATGAATGTTTCAGCATAGATTATAAAGGCATGGCTGTACTCATTAAAATTTCTGATTTGGGATTCCCTTGATTGTTAATAATGAGTTCCCAGGAGAATGAGCACTACCTCCCTCACGCCTCCTCTTATAATCTCCAGACTCGCTGACTGCGGTCACTGCTCACAACCTGTTTACTGGTCACGAGGTCCCCCTGGTCATCTCCCACAAGGAGGCATTTGATGGTTATCTGGACACAGTGGTTGGTGAGTTCTTGTTTGTTTACACAGTGTCACCAGATTTGATTATGTCCGTGCCTTGATACCGCAGACAAAATATATTAAAGCATGATTTAATAAGAATACTTTCCCTGTGTGTGAATCATTATCTCTTATTGTTTTTTTTTTTTTTGTAATTATGTTTTTATGAAGGCTCTTTTCATTTGCTTGTTAGCTTTTTAGCAGAATCACTCAATTAGGCAGGTCCAGAAAAAGTTGTACTATATTTTTAACACAATTTCTGTAATTTTTAATCGAAATGAAACACTGAAGATGTGCTGGTAGTGTCGTCTTTCAGCTTTAAATCAAAAGGTTTCACAAAAACGACATGGAAGAATTTCATAATTACAGCCATTTTTATCCCCCGCTGGCTGAAGGCCTGAAGGACGATTATCAATCAATCAATCAATCAATTTTTTTATATAGCACCAAATCACAACAAACAGTTGCCCCAAGGCGCTCCACATTGTAAGGCAAGGCCACACAACAATTATGTAAAACCCCAACGGTCAAAACGACCCCCTGTGAGCAAGCACTTGGCTACAGTGGGAAGGAAAAACTCCCTTTTAACAGGAAGAAACCTCCAGCAGAACCAGGCTCAGGGAGGGGCAGTCTTCTGCTGGGACTGGTTGGGGCTGAGGGAGAGAACCAGGAAAAAGACATGCTGTGGAGGGGAGCAGAGATCGATCACTAATGATTAAATGCAGAGTGGTGCATACAGAGCAAAAAGAGAAAGAAACAGTGCATCATGGGAACCCCCCAGCAGTCTACGTCTATAGCAGCATAACTAAGGGATGGTTCAGGGTCACCTGATCCAGCCCTAACTATAAGCTTTAGCAAAAAGGAAAGTTTTAAGCCTAATCTAAAAAGTAGAGAGGGTGTCTGTCTCCCTGATCTGAATTGGGAGCTGGTTCCACAGGAGAGGAGCCTGAAAGCTGAAGGCTCTGCCTCCCATTCTACTCTTACAAACCCTAGGAACTACAAGTAAGCCTGCAGTCTGAGAGCGAAGCGCTCTATTGGGGTGATATGGTACTACGAGGTCCCTAAGATAAGATGGGACCTGATTATTCAAAACCTTATAAGTAAGAAGAAGAATTTTAAATTCTATTCTAGAATTAACAGGAAGCCAATGAAGAGAGGCCAATATGGGTGAGATATGCTCTCTCCTTCTAGTCCCCGTCAGTACTCTAGCTGCAGCATTTTGAATTAACTGAAGGCTTTTTAGGGAACTTTTAGGACAACCTGATAATAATGAATTACAATAGTCCAGCCTAGAGGAAATAAATGCATGAATTAGTTTTTCAGCATCACTCTGAGACAAGACCTTTCTGATTTTAGAGATATTGCGTAAATGCAAAAAAGCAGTCCTACATATTTGTTTAATATGCGCTTTGAATGACATATCCTGATCAAAAATGACTCCAAGATTTCTCACAGTATTACTAGAGGTCAGGGTAATGCCATCCACAGTAAGGATCTGGTTAGACACCATGTTTCTAAGATTTGTGGGGCCAAGTACAATAACTTCAGTTTTATCTGAGTTTAAAAGCAGGAAATTAGAGGTCATCCATGTCTTTATTGTCTGTAAGACAATCCTGCAGTTTAGCTAATTGGTGTGTGTCCTCTGGCTTCATGGATAGATAAAGCTGGGTATCATCTGTGTAACAATGAAAATTTAAGCAATACCGTCTAATAATACTGCCTAAGGGAAGCATGTATAAAGTGAATAAAATTGGTCCTAGCACAGAACCTTGTGGAACTCCATAATTAACTTTAGTCTGTGAAGAAGATTCCCCATTTACATGAACAAATTGTAATCTATTAGACAAATATGATTCAAACCACCGCAGCGCAGTGCCTTTAATACCTATGGCATGCTCTAATCTCTGTAATAAAATTTTATGGTCAACAGTATCAAAAGCAGCACTGAGGTCTAACAGAACAAGCACAGAGATGAGTCCACTGTCCGAGGCCATAAGAAGATCATTTGTAACCTTCACTAATGCTGTTTCTGTACTATGATGAATTCTAAAACCTGACTGAAACTCTTCAAATAGACCATTCCTCTGCAGATGATCAGTTAGCTGTTTTACAACTACCCTTTCAAGAATTTTTGAGAGAAAAGGAAGGTTGGAGATTGGCCTATAATTAGCTAAGATAGCTGGGTCAAGTGATGGCTTTTTAAGTAATGGTTTAATTACTGCCACCTTAAAAGCCTGTGGTACATAGCCAACTAACAAAGATAGATTGATCATATTTAAGATCGAAGCATTAAATAATGGTAGGGCTTCCTTGAGCAGCCTGGTAGGAATGGGGTCTAATAAACATGTTGATGGTTTGGATGAAGTAACTAATGAAAATAACTCAGACAGAACAATCGGAGAGAAAGAGTCTAACCAAATACCGGCATCACTGAAAGCAGCCAAAGATAACGATACGTCTTTGGGATGGTTATGAGTAATTTTTTCTCTAATAGTTAAAATTTTGTTAGCAAAGAAAGTCATGAAGTCATTACTAGTTAAAGTTAATGGAATACTCAGCTCAATAGAGCTCTGACTCTTTGTCAGCCTGGCTACAGTGCTGAAAAGAAACCTGGGGTTGTTCTTATTTTCTTCAATTAGTGATGAGTAGAAAGATGTCCTAGCTTTACGGAGGGCTTTTTTATAGAGCAACAGACTCTTTTTCCAGGCTAATTGAAGATCTTCTAAATTAGTGAGACGCCATTTCCTCTCCAACTTACGGGTTATCTGCTTTAAGCTACGAGTTTGTGAGTTATACCACGGAGTCAGGCACTTCTGATTTAAAGCTCTCTTTTTTAGAGGAGCTACAGCATCCAAAGTTGTCTTCAATGAGGATGTAAAACTATTGACGAGATACTCTATCTCACTTACAGAGTTTAGGTAGCTACTCTGCACTGTGTTGGTATATGGCATTAGAGAACATAAAGAAGGAATCATATCCTTAAACCTAGTTACAGCGCTTTCTGAAAGACTTCTAGTGTAATGAAACTTATTCCCCACTGCTGGGTAGTCCATCAGAGTAAATGTAAATGTTATTAAGAAATGATCAGACAGAAGGGAGTTTTCAGGGAATACTGTTAAGTCTTCTATTTCCATACCATAAGTCAGAACAAGATCTAAGATATGATTAAAGTGGTGGGTGGACTCATTTACTTTTTGAGCAAAGCCAATAGAGTCTAATAATAGATTAAATGCCGTAATTATGTCGTACCGATTTCCATCTGTCTGTCCATCCGTCCGTCCCAAAAAAGGTATAAGCATTCTGAAATCAACTCCTTTCACATTTTTAGAAGGAATTTTGTGAAACTTGGTACAAGTCCTTGTCATAGGTTATTAATATGCATATTGTAATATCGTTCAAGTTGGGCCCATTTTACCAGAATTATGGTTCTTGATTAACAAATCTAGACTCCGTCAGTTTCATGAGTGGGTGCCTGCATTCTGAAATCAACTCCTCTGACATTTTTAGGAGAAATTTCATGAAACTTGGAACAATTCGTTGTTATAGGCTGGTAATGTGCATATTATCATATTATACAAGATTGACACATTTTGGCAGAGTTATGACCCTTGATTTTCAAACTTAGACACTGCCAGCTGGATGTCTAGTAACTTCCTACTTTTAAACTCTGATAAGACTGAAATGATGGTTCTTGGTACAGCGAGACATCGACATCAATTTGACCGGCTGGCGCTCAGCCTGGGTTCCTGTGTCATACATCATACGGACAAAATGAGGAACCTTGGGGTAATTTTCGATTCCACATTGTCCTTTGGCCTCCACATCAGGGATGTTACTAGGACTGCTTTTTTCCATCTGCAAAATATAGCGAGGATCCCCATCCCCATCCTGTCTATGGCTGATAGTCCGGTGGCTAAGGGACAAATTTTAGGGGAATCATGCACTTTTATACAAATGCGCCAAAACTTTATCAGAGGTACTTTATAGTGTCCTGAAGTATATAAGATCGGGAGACATTGAATCCATAAACGTCTAAATCAAATCAGTTTTATTTATATAGCGCCAAATCACAACAAACAGTTGCCCCAAAGCGCTTTATATTTTCTACACTCTAAAAACTAAAGAGAATAACCATTTTCAGCCTTCTACAGCATATAATTCATGACAAACTCTTATCCAAATGTCTTTTTAAGTTCATAATATAAACTTGAAGGTTATGAAAAATGTATTAAGGCTAAGTAGGGATGATTCGAATGTACTTCAGTGTGCTTACACTCTTAGAAAAAGCATTAATCTAGGGAAAGTGACTAAATATTGTCTAACTCATTGTGAATATCAGTATACCTATGCAATATAGCTGTTTGCAAGCATAGGGCAAAGGAAAGATGCTACTCATGCACTCTAACATATTTACACTCTAAAATAACAGTGTTTGAACGGAAAGAAATGCTTTTTTATTAATTACAAGAAATCAGTTTTGTTTTTATGGCCATAACCATTATTATTATTATTGTTGTTGTTGTTATCGTTATTATTTTATGTTATTGGTATTAAGACGATTATCACCATATTTTTTAACTGAAAACATTGTAAATACCTGGTTGGCAAACTTCCTAGATATGCACAAATGTTTCATGAATATTTTTAATGAACTACTCTCCACAGCTTTCATGCTAGGAAGATCACACTGACCTAATTTTATGTCTCGGAGGTAGAGGCCTGTTAAAGATCCCTACAGGCCTGAAATGATTCCTGTACCTCTTTCCATTTTGAAACATACCACCCTGCTAATGTATAAGGATGTATGACGACGTACTATGCCGCACGACGAACGATACATGATCACATAAGCTCAGTATAGCTTTGCACTAGTTGCGGTAGCCATTCTCTACAGCTTAACAATGTCCAATCTTGATCACTGGCCCCCTACATAATAACCATATGATCGTATTGTTATATGAATAGCAAAATATACACTGTATTATAACCATGCAAACACCCTTTAAAAAAAGCAGGATACAGGGCTAAAATCAAATGTCTCCCGCTTTGACATGACTTAATATAACCTAAAGAGTCCCTGGACAAAGTTTGGCGCTTTTGTAAAAAACTGCACGATTCTATCCCTTAACTGCTGGACTATATCATTGCCGTAATGGCACAACCCTCAATCGAAATTGACCTTTTTGCTGGTGTTTTGTCATTATTGGCAACAACTTTTTTTGCAGTTCATGCTTACTCTGGAATTTTGCCTCAGATATGCCCAAATTTGCTCCAAGAACCTCCTGTTTTATAAAATTAGCCAGCCCCCTCTGCACCTTCCCTGCATGCCATTCCAGCTTTTTCCACAAAAATCCCAAATTACTCACGTTTTGTGCCTCGTACAATAACATTAATTTGCTCCTTAGCATCTGCTTGCTAGCAGTGCTTTTGTTTTAAATGAACAACGCGCTGAGTTTTCAAATCCTTATAATGCAATATTTCTGTTTATAAATAAGCAGTCTGCCATGCTTCTTGATGTATGAAGAAGTAGCACCATGTTTCAAAATAAGTGTGACCTATAGAGCAGTGTGAAGGTAATGTTGTTTTTTTTTTTTTTTCCTCTCTCTCTCTTCAAGATGCATTTTTGGATAGTGCAACTAATACTTCAGTGTGACTTATAGTTTAAGAATAATGTCTAAGAATACTGTAATTTGATTGTGCACAATATGCTGCACTTCAGTGTCAAGATGATGTTTCTGGTGTTTTGGAAATTAATTATATTCCTCTACCATCTTTTACTGTGGATGCAGTTTTGACGTAAAACCTGTAGGTGTTTGTTTCTCAGAGGGAGGAGGTGAAAACAAAGAGGTTGACTATTAGTCACATCACAGCTTCATCACAGGAGAGATTTATGTTTATTTATTCATTTATTTGTATGAGTGTCTTCCCGTGTTTCTTCTTTGCATTGTTTTCCTGCTGATCCTGTCTGACAGGTATCCCAGAATCCTGTGAGGAAGATCTGTCTGTAGCTACAGCACTCAATCTGAAGTGGACCACTGTGTTAACAAACCAAGATGAAGATGGAACCCAAACTCTGCTCAACTCTCATGAGGTCAGTGCTTTTGATAATGACTGCAGCACTGATCAAGATCCAAAACACTCATGGACTGTGACTGTGCTGGATACATCATCTATGTCTTTCCTTTGTATATAGATTTGTTCACTCAACACTGTTATTTAGTTCACAGGCCTTACCAGAGAGCAGGCATTTCACTCAATTACCCAGAAGGCCAGAGAACAAAAGGTCGGTGGACATCTCACCAGTTCCAAACTCAGGGATTGGTTGATATCAAGACAACGGTACTGGGGCACACCCATCCCTGTGGTGCATTGTGGAGCTTGTGGTCCAGTTGCGGTCCCTGAAGAGGAGTTACCAGTTATTCTGCCAAAGCTGTCATCGCTTACAGGAAAGGGCGCATCGCCTCTGGAGACTGCACATGACTGGGTCAATTGCAGATGTCCCAGGTAAGAATTTCAAGTTTGATTTGAAAGCAAAGCTGTAAGTGGTGTGGAGGCACCGCAGTAGTGCTCTTGCCTTCCAAAAAAGACATCTTAGTTCAAAACCATCCGTGTGCTGGAGATCTGTTAGATTTGATCTGATCTGGAGACTTGTTAAGAAGGGCAACCGGCATTAACTCAGTGTGGGGATCCATCTGTGCGACCCCAAGTAAAAAGGGGAGCAGCCGACAGAAAATCAAAGTATCACATCTAGGATTGTGCATATGCTGTTGTTGCATCTTCTTATAAGAAATATTATTTTTGATTTCCGCAGGGGAACAAAAATACATCAATGTTTGGTTATAAATTATGCGTTATTGTGCAGAAATCTTTTTTCATAGAATCACCAAAGATAAAGTGTAAAATGTATCAGATCCCACTCCAGAGATACCACCCGCGGGTTGCAGGAGGCACTTGGACCAGCTCTCCGTCACAAGGGTCCGACCCTCAATCCCCCACTGGTATTACCGGGTGGGGTTGATCGAAGGCTGTTTAAACTGGTGGCGAGGAGATTCGTCTAGCTGCTGCTCACTGCCTCCATCCGGATGTCCATTCCACTGAAGCTGGACTCGCACCCCGATCAAATAGCCTTCAGTAGGACCAGGATACGAGCCGGCCACGCCCGGTAATGGCAGCTCTCCTTTAATGGACCGGGGCTCTTGGAAATTGCTAGATTTAGGTTTTAGTGATCCATACAGCGGATCTCAGGGGATGTGTTAATTTTGTTAAAACTAGACCAACCCTTCAGAACTATTTGATGTTAAACACCTAGCCACCTTACTTTTACACTCTGAGAAGATTTAATGATCCACTGTCCACAACCAACACTTTAACTACAAGATCATTTTATTGCAGAATTAGCAAGTGCTGGTAAGTAGTTTAAAACAATTTCTCACTTATTTGATCAGATCAATTAAAATAAGGAAAAATCACATTAAATTTGATTAGAATAATGATCCAACAATAATTAGATAAAGTCCTGATTATAAAGTCCTTAAAACTGATCACTTACTTGACTGGGTTAGGTCTCAATTAATTGTAAAGTCCAATTGGGAGAGAGAGGGAAAAGTCCACTGGCCATGTGGGCTTATCCTTTGTTGCCAAGTCGTGATCCTCTTGTGGTTACATTCAACTTTGTCCAAAGTGTTTGTAATCCACACAGATCCTAATAGTTGTAAGGTGGTGGAGCTGAGGAAGTCTTCAATCCAATGATTCCATCCTGGCTGAGGGGTCGCTTGGTTAACCTCTGTAGCCTGAATCCTCTGTTAGCTTCTTAGCATCACCAGGGTGTTGTCTGAAGTTTTTCTCTTATGTTGAAAAGTCTTGTTCAGCAGGTTGAGGTGGTCGATCCTACAGCCACTAGATCTACACGAGGTCTGTTAGAAAAGTATCCGACTTTTTTATTTTTTGCAAAACCTGATGGATTTGAATCACGTGTGCTTGCATGAGCCAACCTTGAACCTTCGTGCACATGCGTGAATTTTTTCACGCCGTTCGATTGTGTCATTTGCTTGCAAGCGGCCTTTGTGTGGGATGGGTGTACAACCCCTGGCAAAAATTATGGAATCACCGGCCTCGGAGGATGTTCATTCTGTTGTTTAATTTTGTAGAAAAAAGCAGATCACAGACATGACACAAAACTAAAGTCATTTCAAATGGCAACTTTCTGGCTTTAAGAAACACTATAAGAAATCAAGAAAAAAAGATTGTGGCAGTCAGTAACGGTTACTTTTTAGACCAAGCAGAGGAAAAAAATATGGACTCACTCAATTCTGAGGAATAAATTATGGAATCACCCTGTAAATTTCCATCCCCAAAACGAACACCTGCATCAAATCACATCTGCTCGTTGACATTGACCCTATGTCATGAAATTGACCCTATGTGTCTTTTTGCAAGGAATGTTTTCACAGTTTTTGCTCTATGGCAAGATGCATTATCTTCTTGAAAAATGATTTCATCATCCTCAAACATCAGAAAAGTGTCCAAAATATCAACGTAAACTTGTGCATTTATTGATGATGTAATGACAGCCATCTCCCCAGTGCCTTTACCTGACATGCAGCCCCATATCAACAATGACTGTGGAAATTTACATGTTCTCTTCAGGCAGTCATCTTTATAAATCTCATTGGAACGGCACCAAACAAAAGTTCCAGCATCATCACCTTGCCCAATGCAGATTCGAGATTCATCACTGAATATGACTTTCATCCAGTCATCCACAGTCCACGATTGCTTTTCTTTAGCCCATTGTAACCTTGTTTTTTTCTGTTTAGGTGTTAATGATGGCTTTCGTTTAGCTTTTCTGTATGTAAATCCCATTTCCTTTAGGCAGTTTCTTACAGTTCGGTCACAGACGTTGACTCCAGTTTCCTCCCATTCGTTCCTCATTTGTTTTGTTGTGCATTTTCGATTTTTGAGACATATTGCTTTAAGTTTTCTGTCTTGACGCTTTGATGTCTTCCTTGGTCTACCAGTATGTTTGCCTTTAACAACCTTCCCATGTTGTTTGTATTTGGTCCAGAGTTTAGACACAGCTGACTGTGAACAACCAACATCTTTTGCAACATTGCGTGATGATTTACCCTCTTTTAAGAGTTTGATAATCCTCTCCTTTGTTTCAATTGACATCTCTCGTGTTGGAGCCATGATTCATGTCAGTCCACTTGGTGCAACAGCTCTCCAAGGTGTGATCACTCCTTTTTAGATGCAGACTAACAAGCAGGTCTGATTTGATGCAGGTGTTAGTTTTGGGGATGAAATTTACAGGGTGATTCCATAATTTATTCCTCAGAATTGAGTGAGTCCATATTTTTTTCCTCTGCTTGGTCTAAAAAAGTAACCGTTACTGACTGCCACAATCTTTTTTTCTTGATTTCTTATAGTGTTTCTTAAAGCCAGAAAGTTGCCATTTGAAATTACTTTAGTTTTGTGTCATGTCTGTGATCTGCTTTTTTTCTACAAAATTAAACAACTGAATGAACATCCTCCGAAGCCGGTGATTCCATAATTTTTGCCAGGGGTTGTAGTCTCTCGTCGGATTTTTATTTCAAGGAAAATGGCGGAATGACTGGAGCAGCACGACTGCATCAAATTTTGCCAGAAACTGGGCGACAGCCAGGTGGAAACCATTCGGAAGATTCAGACAGCTTTCGGTGACGATCCTATGGGCATCACACACATTAAGGAACGGTACAACTGGTTTAAAGACAGCCACACAACGGTGGAGAGCGAGCCACTCTCCGGTTGGCCATCAGCATGCTGAAATGACCAGATCATTTCCAAAGTGAACACTGTGGTGATGCGGGACTGTTGTGTGACTATCCGAGAAATTGCAGAAGAGGTGGACATCAGCACTTTTTCGGCACATTCCACTGTGACAAGATTTGGCCATGAAAAGAGTGGCGGCGAAATTTGTGCTTCGGTACGAAGCTGATAATGGCGGAGCAAAAGCACCTCCGTGTTGAAGTCTCACAGGACATGCTGTGACATGCCCACCTCTTCCACCATTCGGAAGATTCAGACAGCTTTTGGTGGCTTTTCAGTCGTGTGACTATCTGAGAATTTGTGGAAGAGGTGGGCATCATTTTTCGGAGACCAGCATGGTGTACTGGTTACATTAGCATACTGCCATTGCACTATTGTATTTAATGTTATATTGTTTACGTCAGCATAATGCTATTGCACTGTTGTATTTAATGTTATATTGTTTACATGATCATACTGCCATTGCACTGTTGTATTTAATGTTATATTGTTTACATTAGCATACTGCCATTGCACTGTTGTATTTAATGTTATATTGTTTGCATCACAGTGGCGGCTGGCCCATAGGGGGCGCTCGGGCGCTGCCCTCCTAGATGTGGAGGGGAAAAGTCATATTTAAAAAGTATTATCAATGTCAGTTTTACTTAATAGTATGTGCCTACATGTAATATGAATGATTAAAACAACACTTCCTCCAACTGACTGTCATTCAACAGTGCATTTCCACCGACAGAAGCAGAAAACGTATCATTCCTCGTCTTGGGCGATCATTCAAAGCGCCCTTGAAGTTCAGCGAAATAACCAATTGTATGTAGTTGCTAGGGAAAATTAATAAATATTTGGCAAATCAACATTGCCAAAATTAATGGCGTTGGGGCGCCGGAATTTTAGCCCCTGCTACAAAAATGCGGGAACGTTAGATTGCTACAGTCAGTGATATACGTGACGCTGCAGCTGCTGCTATCAGTCAGTCAGGCAGGAAGAGATGATGGTGACGACGACGTTTGGGTTATATTTATTTATTTTTATTTTGTCTCCGAGTGTTTTGCTGGAGTAAGTTGAAGAACTCTTCGGAGGTTTAAAACGGGACAAAACTAATCAAATCAATGACACCAAAGTTTGGCGGGGATCCTTTTGGAGGCGCATGGAGGTGCGCACAAAAGATCTTTCTCGTGGTTTAATGACAATTGCACATCCCGGTTGGAGGAGAGACGTTTGTCTGACTCGTGATAAACCGTGTCAGGCTTCATTCACACTGTCAGCGCGCACACGTCACGGAGGCTGCTGATCTGCGCTCTTTACTGGGGGGTGGAAAGGAGCGCATCCACCTCTGCCAGCTGCAGACTGACTCCTCTGGATCCACTTCAGCTCAGGTGAGCTGACGAGCTGCTCAGATTTATTCCCGAATGTTGCTCCTGGTGTGGAAACAAGGACGAAAATTTAAGATAAAACGAATGAGTGACGTTTTTTGTTTGTTTTTAGGGGGTCAAAGCTGTGATCTTTTTTGGGACAGCGGACCAGTTATAATGGTAATAGGGGAGGCCGGGGCTGTTTGTAACAGTGTTCAAAGCTGCAGCCATGCTGGTATTTTGATTTCACTTTACACGTTATGAGGATCAGTTCACAGAAGTGAAATATTCTTTGGAGTATTCCACACTCTAAAACAAATTATTTGCTCAGTTTAAAAACAAAACAAAACCCTGAAATAGCAATTTGCATGTTTTTTTAAAGAAATTGTAACTCAGCCACTGAGTACACACTCAGTGGCTGAGTGGCTCATTCTCTCTCTCTCTCTCTCTCTCTCACACACACACACACACACTCTCTCACACTCTCTCTCTCTCTCACACATGAACACTTTCCCTCACACACGAACACTTTCTCACACACACACAAACATTTTGTCTCTCTCACACACACACACACAAACATTTTCTCTCTCTCTCTGAAGGTGGTATGAACATTGTAGTATGTACAAAATGTTCTTTTGTCAATTGAAGAATTTTTCCATATTTTGAAAGAGTGTAAATTTGGTGATATTTTCTATTTTGTTAAGGTCGGTGTCATTGGTAAGGTTAGTCCTTACTGGCATAAATTGCCTTGATTTGACTTTCTTGTGATCTGGTACTATATAAATATAATTATAAGTGAATAGTATATTGATGTGTATGTCTGTGTGTAGACATGTAGTAGTGAATTTATATTTATGTAAATATGACTGATTAGAATTGTTGGACTTGTACTAGCAGGGGTGGGCGCTAATAAGCTTTGCTTCAGCCCACACCCTTTCGGATTCACTAGTTTTGTCTGTGTTTGTTTGTGGAATTGTTCATTTTTTTCTATTTGAATATTTTGTGTGCCGAATAAAACTTTGTCAAACTTGTCAAACAAACCCCAGGATCTGTTTGTCTGAAGATGATGGCAGTGCAGTACAGTTTGGTGTACTATGTGTGTAATTGGTGTCAAATGGTGAAATGTTCTTTTCTCAAGAACTTGAGTGTTGTATTTGATACTGTTCCTTTCCAAAGTAGAAATGGGGCCTAATATAGCTGTAAATGGTTAACTTTATCTGTAAAACTGCTGATTTTGAGGAGGACATGAAATGATTATTGTGGAATTGTAGTAATTTTCCGAATGTTCACTTGAATGCCTGTACTGGACAAGGCAAGGGAATCTATTGGCACAGCAGCCCCACCAAGACTGTTTTTTACCAGCCGCCACTGTTGCATCAGCATACTGCCATTGCACTGTTGTATTTAATGTTATACTGTTTGCATCAGCATGCTGCCATTGCACTGTTGTATTTAATGTTATATTGTTTGCATCAGCATACTGCCTTTGTACTGTTGTATTTAATGTTATATTGTTTACATCAGCATGCTGCCATTGCACTGTTGTATTTAATGTTATATTGTTTACATCAGCATGCTGCCATTGCACTGTTGTATTTAATGTTATACTGTTTGCATCAGCATGCTGCCATTGCACTGTTGTATTTAATGTTATATTGTTTGCATCAGCATACTGCCATGCTGCAGTATGATACTGCCATTTGCACTACAGTATCATACTATTATACGTACACTGCTTACATTGTTTATACTGTTTTATATTGTTTTATTTTTTTGTAAATTAGTCGTGTTAAGGTAGTGTTTTTTACTTAGCTTAGTAGTAGTTTTTATTCTATACTTTGCACTGCGGTCTGAGAGGACTGAAATTTCATCTGTGCTGTATGTTGAGCATGTATAGCATATTTGACAATAAAGTTGACTTTGACTTTGATTGAGATATATATATATATATATATATATATATATATATATATATAATATAACCCCAAGAAGTCTGTTGACTTTAGAGTGAAAAGGTCAAGTTCACTGTAGTGTACTTTGAAAAATATTTTGAGCTCAGTAACTTCTTTTTTAACTGCCTGATGGTCAACAAACTTGGTTTGTATGTTCGGTTTATTTACCCCAAGAACCCTGTTGACTTTGGGGTCAAAAGGTCAAGCTCACTGGAATGTACATTTGTAAAAATTTTGTGAAATCAATAACTTATTTTCTAACTGTCTGATTGTCATCAAACTTCGTCTGTATGTTCAGTTTATTTACCCCAAGAAGCCTGTTGACTTTGGGGTCAGAAGGTCAAGCTTACTGGAGTGTACATTTGTAAAAATATTGTGAATGGAATAAGTTTTTTTTTTTTTTTTTTTTTTTTTTAACTGCTGGATTGTCATCAAATTTGGTGTCCCCAACCTCAAAGGTCAAAATCTTTATTTTGTAAAAGCCTTCAGTAGAAACGCGTCACTTGTCAATGGTAAGATTGTCAACATTTTTCCAGGGCACTGTGGGTTAGTGCAGACTTTGCCCTTGTTGACCGACTGATTGTGGAATTGATCTTTTCCATTACAATGCTTGTGGAGTGAGAAACGAATTGTGTGTCAGTTGTTTGTTGTGACAGTGACTTCTCCATACTTCTTGTTTTGCCTCTTGAGACCGACACCAAGAATGAGTCCACTGTCAGCCCAGCCTGAGAGAACTGACATCTTCACGAGAACACAGAGCGCTGACAACAAGGCTGTCCTTTTGTTCTAACAGTCTTATGTAATGAGGAGCATGAGCTGATGGTTGGGGTTACATAAGTAACTGAGTGTCAAGTGTTACTACACACACGTGCATCACTCACCAGACTTGCAACAAGTCATCTGAGTCAGCGTGTCCTAAAAATACTCGCTTGTCTTCTTAAGTTGCAGGGACACGTGGGAATTCCTCTCTGAATGACACTAATCGCGATCAATGAAGCCGTGCTGATTAAAACAATGGTGCTGTTCACTCACAGATGGCACCAGTTGCAAAATTGTGTTCACTCGCTTCCACAGAGCTCTCGGAATTCCTTCCCTCAGTGCAGATTGATGGTTGTAATTGCTAATGCGCCGTTATCTCCTCTCTTCCTGCCTCTCCTTTGCTGTTAAGTGTCTTTGGAAATTTGTTCTCTTCACTTGCCATCCATGTCCAATTAAAGTTTGAGATGAGAAGTGTGATGAGAGATGGGCGGCAGAAATGGGGTTTTATCTGTCCTCGAGGAAGTCATTTCCTGTGCTCCTGTCTCATCTCCGGCCCTGTGTCCCACTGCAGATTGGCCCGCCAGCCAGACCCTGTCTCAGCTTAGAATGGCTAAGAAAGGTAAAGACTGGCACGTCATAGTTTGCTCAGCTCACACATTCACAGACGTGCCATGTTTGAGGACGGCTTTCTGTTGGGAGTGGGTTTTTGTGGAGTGGAAAACCTCTCGTTCTTCATCTGTTCAAGAGCCTTTTGCATTCTTCTGGCTGCTCCTCCTCTACATGCAGGTGACCTTCCTACAGATTTAACTAGTTTTAGAGTTTTGGTGCTTTGATCACTTGGAGATGAGCCATTTGTCGCCTAATCTGAGCTGTGCGGAGTGTGTTCCAGCTGTCTGTCGGATAGTCATAATCTGGCCTTTGATTGGCCGATCTGCGCTGAGAACGAACATGTGAAATCTCACTTGCTGAAGAAGAATTCCCTGTTAGTGGCTGCTGTTTTTGAAAGTTTTGTGCCAAAAAATGGCTTGCACGAGTGCCGGGTTTTCATCATAATGCCTGGCTTCCAGCGATTAACCTCTCTGTGCCATGTTTTTGTTGCTAGGCAACCACCCCAGCTTTCACCCCAGCTTCACAGCCATGTTGTAGATGGTTATGGTCAATGGCCAAGGGGTTTTGCCTCTTAGTGTTTGTGTGCTTAAAGGGTGTAATTGAATATTAAAATCTCTGCTTGAGTGAAACTGTGTGACTGATAACAAAGAACCTTCCTGTAAAGTCCATGGTGCCTATTTTGTTGCACATCACAAAACTTGTGAGCTCCGTCTTTGTTTATTTTTCTGGGACGGTGATTTTAACTCTGAGACTCATTATGAGATGAGAGGCAGATGCTTTCATTGTAACATTAAGTATAAAACTGAACAAAAGAAACCCCTTTTTCGAAAAGTTATGTCCACATCTTTGCAAATGTCCTCTCCTCCACACTGAGGGAAATGTTGGCGGATGCACATCACGAATACAGTGCTGTTTAACTTGGATTGGAGGAGGCACGAGGTGGCATTTCCAACACAAACGAGCGCTCGTGTTAGGCCCACTGATTCTCTCCTTGTTAGCACAGCATGTTAGTCCAGGCACAGAATCAGCTCTCTGGTTGCCAGTCTGGCTTCTCTGCAGGGACGTGACCTCCACAGCCAGATGGAGGCGGCTTTACACAGGCTCATGCATAAACACATCAAATAATGGATCATTTGTCTGAGCATTTAAACAGAAATTGTTCACTTAGTAATTTTCTAACTTGTTAGCATTATAATTTTTCTTCTGCCTCTGTCAACTCTTTCTGTCAGATGTAAAGGTCCAGCGAGGCGGGAGACGGACACTATGGACACATTTGTGGACTCGGCATGGTATTACTTCAGATACACAGATCCTCATAACCACGGCAGGTATGAACAGCAACACACACACACACACTCTTAATCCTGTCTTCACTCTACATCCATGCACAAGTTCATTTATTCCTGTTTGGCTATTTTATTACGGTGAGGCAAATAAGTATTTGATCCACTGTTGATATGCAAGTTTTCCCACCTACAAAGAATGGAGAGGTTTGTAATTTTTTATCTTAGGTACACTTCAACTGTGAGAGACAGAATCGAATTAATGCAGAAAATCGCATTGTATAATTTTTAAATAATTCATTTGTATTTTATTGCATCAACTAAGTATTTGATATAAAAGAAAAACAGACCTTAATATTTGGTACAGAAACCTTTGTTTGCACTTACAGACATCAAATGTTTCCTGTAGTTCTTGACCAAGTTTGTACACTGCAGCAGGGATTTTGGTCCACTCCTCAATACAGATCTTCTCCAGGTTTTTCAGGTTTCAGCTCCCTCCAAAGATTTTCTATTGGGTTCAGGTCTGGAGACTGGTAGGCCACTGCAGGACCTTGAAATGCTTCTTACAGAACCACTCCTCAGTTGCCCTGGCTGTGTGTTTCGGGTCATTGTCATGCTGGAAGACCCAGCCACGTCCCATCTTCAGTGCTCTTACGGTGCAGTCGTCCTGTCCCCTTTGCAGAAAACCACCCCAAAAATGATGTTTCCACCACCATGCTTCACGGTTGGGACTGTGTTCTCGGGGTTGTTCTCATCCTCCAAACATGGAGAGTGGAGTTGATACCAAAAAGTTCTATTTTGGTCTCATCTGACCACATGACCTTCTCATGCCTCCTCTGGATCACCCAGATGGTCTCCGGTGAACTTCAAACGGGCCTGGATATGTGCTGGCTTGAGCAGGGGAACCTTGTGTGTCCTGCAGGATTTTAAACCATGACGGTTTTCTGTGTTACTAATGTAATCTTTGCAGCCGTGATCCCAGCTCTCTTCAGGTCATTGACCAGGTCCTCCTGTGTAGTTCTAGGCTTTCTCAGACTCATCCTTACCACATGAGAAGAGATCTTGCATGGAGCCCCAGACCGAGGAAGATTGACAGTCATCTTGTGTTTCTTCCATTTTCTAATAATTACTCCAACAGTCGTTGCCTTCTCACCAAGCTGCTTGCCTGTTGTCCTGTAGCCCATCCCAGCCTTGTGCAGGTCTACAGTTTTCTCCCTGGTATCCTTAGACAGCTCTTTGGCCTTGACCATGGTGGATAGGTTGGAGTGTGATTGGTTGAGTGTGTGGACAGGTGTCTTTTATACAGGTAACACGTTCAAACAGGTGTAATAAATACAGATAAAGAGTGCAGATTGGGAGGGCTTCTTAACGATAAACTAACAGGTCTGCGAGAGCCAGAATTCTTGCTGGTTGATAGGTAATCAAATACTTATTTCCTGCAATAAAATGCAAATTAATGGCTTAAAAATCATACAATGTGATTTTCTGTATATACAGTGCCAAATCACAACAAAAGGCCCATGGTGCTTCACAAGAGTAAGGTTGAACTTTAACCACTCTGTGTACAAGCACATTGGCAGCAGTGGTCAGGAAAAAAATTCCCTCAGATGTTTTTGATTACAGGAGGAAACCTCAAGCAGACTAGACTCATTGGGTTGGCCATCTGCTTTGGCCATCCTGTCAGTATGAAAATAACAAACAAGCAAAGCACAGCAAAGAAATGTCAACATGCAGACACAGAAATGTTGCAGTAAAGGAACCCTGTACATATAGACTCCAGTGATCACAACAATCACTGTCTCAAAAAACACCCACATGATGCAGAGCAGAGTCTCAGTAAATGGAATATAAGTGGCAAGTGTGGGTTCAAGTAGGAAACTAGTAGGAACATTTTTTCAGAATTCATCATTAAGTCTTCGCCATCCACAGCAGAGTCTGGATTTCCAAAGTTCACCCAAAGATCTCATGTGTCCCAGTTGTATAAGTACTGCTTTTTGCTTATTTTTGTGCATAAACTGATCAGATCATGTCCAACTCACACAGGTGAAAACCTGCTTTGGTATATAAATATTAAATGA
This sequence comes from Thalassophryne amazonica, assembly GCF_902500255.1. Classification (NCBI taxonomy): domain Eukaryota; kingdom Metazoa; phylum Chordata; class Actinopteri; order Batrachoidiformes; family Batrachoididae; genus Thalassophryne; species Thalassophryne amazonica. Next base: position 97,147,162 of record NC_047109.1, read on the forward strand.
AGATAATAGAAAGTCTTTTTGCAGTGGGTGTTTTTTTTTTTCTTTAGTCTGTAAAAATCTCTTTGGAAAAGCAGCTACATAATTTAGAAAACCAGTTGCCCTCTGCTCTCTCCAGTGCCGTTCAAGTGCAATTGCAAATGTCTTAAACACATAATTATGCTAACACGGTGGTCACGACTTACTTATTTTAAGCATGCATATCCAGTTATGACCATAAATAATTGGATGTTGCTACATTAGATGTGTGCCACAGTGTTTCGGAGTTGAAAGTTCATCTTTCTGATGGTCTGCATCAGTGGACCTGAACTATAATAAACTCATCCTTGCCATTCAAAATGTTGTTAATACATGGCATCTGCTAGTACCGTTTGTTGTTTTTAAAACCTGTGCCCTGTTGTCCCATCATGGCATGTGTTTTGATTCCAGTCCTTTACATTTTGTGGTACGTCATCTGGAATAAGTCATCTCATGATTGCAAATTTAAAGCTCTTTCACACATGCTCCTGAACTTGTTCAGACATTGCTTGGAGGAGCTATATGTGAGGATCAGGTCAGGTCTTGGACCATGTGCTGGTGTCCAGCACACTATGAAACAGGCTTGGGTCCTGAGTGGCAGCCATCCTGGCAGACAATGCCACATACATCTTAATCTCTTGAAACTACCAATCTATCTGAGGCAGCCCTGAAAAACCTGGGCGTCCTCTTGACCTTTTCCAGATGTTTGGGTCCCCAATACTGAGGCACCAGTGTGCTGGATCATGTTGACAGAAACGCACCATATACACTGAATGTTGTAGCTGACGTTCCCTCACAATGTAAATGGTATGTGTTGAAGTATGCTATATATACTAGTTAGTATATATACTAGTGTGTTGCCCTTTAGGCTCTAGATTGAGTAGTGTTTATCAAATAGGTATCTGACGTTTTTCAAGGGTGGTAATAAATTGTGCAAAGTTTCTGTAATGAGGGCTAAAGTACCCGGGCATCCTGGGATCTTGTACCAAAGACATCCAGTCATCTCCTTCGATCACTGGTTAGCATAAAAGCATCACAACCAATACAGTAAGACTGGAAGCGTTGGTCTTTTATTCTCTTGCAAAGGTATCTGCATCACCAAACACGTCTGCCTTGGGAACTCATGACCCCAGAAGCTGTTCCTGAGAGCCTCTTGATCTCAAAGTCTGAGGACCCAGAGACATGAATGCCACCGCCAGGATAAGTGCATGTAACTGCAAGTTCAACAGTTTCCCCACATATAGATGCACTTCTGATGGCTATGTCCAGAAAGTCATTGAAAAATTTTTAGATCCAGTACAGTTGCAAACAGAGATACTACGATTCATCACTCAGCTTCTCAAGCGCTGTGGTCAGGGTGTCCATTGATTCAGTGAAGGTCACAGCATCATCTGCAAAGCCAAGGTCTGTCAACATTTCCTGACCGATAAAGGTTATCAGTGTCTGAATCATTTGGATCAGACAGTGAATGGACTTTAAACTGCAGGTGCCTTTGTACTGCATCATGTCTGATTTAGCCCGTGCATGCATAGTGCAGGTCATTGTCTGGAGGATTCACTGCAAATGTGTGTTTGTTTTGGTGATGGAGACAGCACCAAAACCAGACTCTTGCAACTCTTGCAAAAATAGTAGAATAAAAGAATCGAAGAATAACCAGTCACAGGACGTCGCCTAACAAAAATATCTAACTGGACAGATGATGAGATTCAGGAACAAATCGAGCAGTGATAGGGCCCATGTCAGACTAAATCACAAAACTTCTAAAGTGGTTTCTGCAATGTACTTTTTTTCTCATCCTTCTTCCTGCAAACCCTCCTGAGGTGAAATGCATTGCCTAAACCACGTGTCCTTAACATTGTCTGCATTTATATGAGAAATCACCTTCAGCTGCAAATATCCCTGACGTCCCGGAGGGTGTTCTTGATCTGGACACCGATTGTGCAGGAGGTTTTCTTCTCAGAATTTCTTGTGCAATGTGTTCCACTTGTTAATTGTTCCTTTGTTCCTGAGCCCAATAGGACACTCTTCATCTTTAAAATGTTCCAACGGGTTGATGTGACTGTACTCAGTCTTCTCTCACGAGTGGATTTGCTTTGGTTTTTCAACCCTGACTGACTTGCTTCATTGGCAATAACAGCATTTTGTACTTCTTAATAACACTTAACGCCAGTAGAATAAAATCAACTGTAGACTGCTTGCAAATGTACTAATTAGGGAATGACAAACACATGGCCGTGAAACAGCTCAAGATGGGACCATATACAGAAACTTTAGTAACTCATACTCTGTTCACTCCATCTGGTCAACACCCTCAATCCTGACGTTGTCCACTTTGTGTTCTTATTCATTTTACTGTCATTATTTTCAGTAATGCAGTGATTTATTTCTAAAAGAATAACCTGGTTATCGTGCCCAAATATTTATGAGCTTGACTTCGACGCTCCTGCTGCTTCATATTCACATGCGCACACATGCTTTAAGTAAGATTCACTTTCAGAAGCGATTATGAAGGCGTAACTGCCACCTGCTGAGATGATGGCAACACTGTGCGCTTAACAAAAGAGATTAATTTTGCAGTGGCCTGAGCGAGCTGTAAAGCTGCTTTAAAAGGGAGAGGGGCTGCTCTCGCTCACTTAACTCTTCTTGGTAGGACAGATTATGGAATAACAGAAAAAGCAATTACAATGTTTGTACATTTCAGTTGGGGCGCTGAACTTTCTCTGCAAAGTGGAAAGATTGAAGGTATGAATCGAAAAATGTTGATAGTGTAAAATGAGAAAAAGGGGAGAAGGCAGTGTGTGTGTGTGTGTGTGTGTGTGTGTGTGTGTGTGTGTGTGTGTGTGTGTGTGTGTGTGTGTGTGTGTGTGAGAGACAAATAGGGCAAATTATTTTTAGGCTTGTGAGTTCATAACTTTCTTCCTGGTTTAATTATCCCCGCACAGCATAAAGTCTGAGAGACATGAGGGTGGCAGGCAGGGTGTTGTAGAGCGGATTAATGGCTGATGTGAAAGGTGACACACAGCGATAGCAGTCTGCCCCCCAAAAAAGCGTCATTAAGCAGAATCCCTGCCTCTGCTGACCATAATGGCTGGCGGGTAAACGGCGAGCATTTGCCCTATGGGAATTGAAAAGAAATGGCCCAGTCTCAGTTAATTTCTGATGTGATTTTTCTCCACAGCTACTTCATTTTGAGGAAGCTGTCACAGCTGAACATTCCTCACTTTGGTTAGACTTTTTTTTTTAGCTTCAGACTGACTGCCCCCTAGTGGATGCATGCATGTGTGTCTTATGAAACACAAGTAGCTCTGCCACCTGGTAAAAGGTGTGTGTGTGTGTGTGTGTGTGTGTGTGTGTGTGTGTGTGTGTGTGTGTATATATATATATATATATATATATATATATATATATATATATATATATATATAATACACACGCATACATATTTCCACTGTTCCACCAGCTTCCACCGGTGAGCAAATAAGTCTGCAATATGCACATGATCAAGCAGCAGAGAAGCTTAGTAGAAGTTCAACACATTGAGATGTGGAGGTCTTCAACTCTATTACATTTTAATCACACTTGATACCAGCATAGACTCACCCAAGAGGCTAACAGATGATTGAATTTCAAACCTTCTTTCTGTCCAGACCCTTTGAGCGCCACCTAGCAGACTACTGGCTGCCTGTAGACGTGTACATTGGAGGGAAGGAGCACGCTGTCATGCACTTGTATTACGCTCGCTTCCTCTGTCATTTCTGCAAAGACCAGGGTCTTGTGGGTCACAGGTAGAGAACACAGTGCAATATCTGCTTTGATTGTGTATTCATGATTGTCAGTATGTGTTATTTATCAACACAAACCTCCGTCTGCAACAGAGAGCCTTTTCGGAAGCTGCTGGTCCAGGGTCTGATCAAAGGCCAAACTTTCAAACTGGCAGACAGTGGGCAGTACCTGAAGAGAGAAGAAATAGACTTCACAGGTATACACCACTGAGTCTGCTAGGTTTTTGTCCGTGTGACAAATTTAAACAAGAGAGACCGAGAGAGACAGTGTTTTTTTTTTTTTCTTCATGTTAAAGGTGCAAAATTATTTACAGCGTCACTACAGAATAAAGTTAAATTAGCCTGTTTGATCAGTACATTATATAATATATAGGGGCTATCTTTCTGATGTATATACATTAGAAAGATGGCCCCTGAGATCAGCTCAGATCTCAGATCAGATCTGCCTGAGAGACAGCTGAAGACAGACGGTGATAAGGAGCAGGGGGAGGAGATATCATGGAAGACCAAGCCCCTCCATGGACTGTACCATTGACTGATAGAGGAAGTGGCTGACATCAAGAAGTCCTACCAGTGGTTAGAAAAGGCCAGCCTAAAAGACAGAGGCTCTGATCATGGCAGCACAAGAACACGCCCTAAGCACCAGATCCATAAAGGCAGGAGTCTACCACAGTTGACAGGACACAAGTTGCAGGCTGTGCAAATGTGCCTCAGAGACAGTCCAGCACATAGTAACAGGATGCAAGCTGGTACACTGAGGGGTACAACCAAGTGTCTGGAGTCATGTCCAGGAACATCTGTGCCGCATACAGATTAAAAGTCCCCAAGACCCAATGGGGAAGTGCCCCCAAAGGTGGTTGAGAATGACAGGGCTAAGGTTGTGTGACTTCAAATTCCAGACAGACAAGAAGGAGCATGAGAAAATCAAGAAGTACCAGGGACTGAAGGAGCAAACGGAGCAGATATGGAAGGTAAAGTCCAAAGGTTTCTCAGTGGTAGTAGGAGCACTAGGAACTGTAACCCCCAAATTGGAAGAGTGGCTCCAGCAGATATATATATATATATATATATATATATATATATATATATATATATATATATATATATATATATATATATATATATATATATATATATATATATATATATATATATATATATATATATATATATAGTTTACGTCTGTCCTCTAAGTCTTACTTGACTCTACCTGGTAGGTACGGAGCCATTGACGTTGGACGGTGGACGTGTTGAGGTGACATGGGAGAAAATGAGCAAATCCAAATGCAACGGACTGGATCCCCAAGAAGTGGTGCAGCAGTATGGTGTGGACACTGTTCGACTCTACATCCTTTATGCTGCACCACCTGAACAGGACATTCTCTGGAATGTCAAGAGTGAGTTGAGACCTTGCTGCAAACACACAAGTTACTGTATTTTCTGCAGTGTTCAAACTGCATTCCAAGAAAATGAGAATGAGCTGCTGTTAATGTTACAATTTGTCATGTCATAGTTGATTTTTTTTTTTTTTTTTTTTTCTCCATTTGGCTTTTTGCATTGTCCTCCAGTCAGGTTTATCACTTAAAGTTCCAATAATGCATCAGTCCAATAATGTTCCAATAATGCATCACAGTCTAGAAAAAAAACAACACTGTCTATCCTTAGATCTATTTTTGTGTCAGCAATTAGCTTCTCATCCAGAATGGAATTGTTACAAACAATGGAAACTTCACTGTTAAAGGGTTTTGTATGTATCCATGTTCTGTATGTTCATGTTGCTTTCATTTAGCGGATGCCATTCCTGGGGTCCTGCGATGGCAGTCTCGACTGTGGCGGCTGGTCAGTAAGCTGAGGGGGGCTCGAGAGCTTGGAGATGTACCTGATCCGTCCCTTCTGAAAAAGAAAGAGCATGAAGAAGTCAAGACGATCTGGTCAAACAAGAACTGTGCTATTCAACAGGTAGCAACATTATTCCCTATAAACATATATGGTCCCCACAAATCCATCAAAAATCTTAAATGTTCAAAAATTTTGTTTTTGATATTCCACGTCTTAAAATGTCTTGAAATGTCTGGTGTTGTAGGAGAGGTGACATTCAGTTTGAACTCGGACAAAATGAACGAGATTATCTATTTTTCTGTTTTTATTTTGTATCCTGCAACAACCATTTCCAAACTGTCCAATACCTGGTTATGTATTATGTTGGTTACACTTGGTAGGTGGCAGTAGTACACTTTGTGTGGCTGCCATTTGCATTATTTACTAGAGTAATGTTTTTCTTCAGCGTTGTCCTGCAGATAAAACAAGAATGCAAAAAAAAGAGGAAAAACAAAATGACAGTGTGAGCAGGCACTACAGGCTCAACCATGGCAAAATGCTTATTCAGTGTCAATTGGTTCCAGGATGACAGTGGCTGAAACTTTTCTAAATGGCTGAAACATCTAGTGATTTTATATGAAGTGTGATGTGAACTTCATCACAAAACATTCAAACTTGAGACAAAGGGTTGTGAAGTACTGGATTCTCATGTGAAATCTGAAAACCACAAGTGCTATACTACAACCCCTGGCAAAAATTATGGAATCACCAGCCTCGGAGGATGTTCATTCAGTTGTTTAATTTTGTAGAAAAAAAGCAGATCACAGACATGACACAAAACTAAAGTCATTTCAAATGGCAACTTTCTGGCTTTAAGAAACACTATAAGAAATCAGGAAAAAAAAATTGTGGCAGTCAGTAAAGGTTACTTTTTTAGAACAAGCAGAGGGAAAAAAAAATATGGACTCACTCAATTCTGAGGAATAAATTATGAAATCACCCTGTAAATTTCATCCCCAAAACTAACACCTGCATCAAATCAGATCTGCTCATTAGTCTGCATCTAAAAAGGAGTGATCACACCTTGGAGAGCTGTTGCACCAAGTGGACTGACATGAATCATGGCTCCAACACGAGAGATGTCAATTGAAACAAAGGAGAGGATTATCAAACTCTTAAGAGGGTAAATCATCATGCAATGTTGCAAAAGTTGTTGGTTGTTCACAGTCAGCTGTGTCTAAACTCTGGACCAAATACAAACATGGGAAGGTTGTTAAAGGCAAACATACTGGTAGACCAAGGAAGATGTCAAAGCGTCAAGACAGAAAACTTAAAGCAGTATGTCTCAAAAATTGAAAATGCACAACAAAACAAATGAGGAACAAATGGGATGAAACTGGAGTCAACGTCTGTGACTGAACTGTAAGAAACCGCCTAAAGGAAATGGGATTTACATACAGAAAAGCTAAACGAAAGCCATCACTAACACCTAAACAGAAAAAAACAAGGTTACAATGGGCTAAGGAAAAGCAATCGTGGACTGTGGATAACTGGATGAAAGTCATATTCAGTGATGAATCTCGAATCTGCATTGGGCAAAGACCAAGCATTCATGATTTGCACACTCTTAAGACTATGAAATTGGGCTATTAGTAAAAAAAAAAGAAAAAAAAGTAGAAAAGGGGGTGTTCACAATAATAGTAGTGTGGCATTCAGTCAGTGAGTTTGTCAATTTTGTGGAACAAGCAGGTGTGAATCAGGTGTCCCCTATTTAAGAATGAAGCCAGCACCTGTTGAACATGCTTTTCTCTTTGAAAGCCTGAGGAAAATGGGACGTTCAAGACGTTGTTCAGAAGAACAGCGTAGTTTTATTAAAAAGTTGATTGGAGAGGGGAAAACTTATACGCAGGTGCAAAAAATTCTAGGCTGTTCATCTACAGTGATCTCCAATGCTTTACAATGGACAAAAAAACAGAGATGCTTGGAAGAAAACAGAAAACAACCATCAAAATGGATAGAAGAATAACCAGAATGGCAAAGGCTCACCCATTTATCAGGTCCAGGATGATCAAAGACAGTCTGGAGTTACCTGTAAGTGCTGTGACAGTTAGAAGACGCCTGTGTGAAGCTAATTTATTTGCAAGAATCCCCCGCAAAGTCCCTCTGTTAAATAAAAGATACGTGCAGAAGAGGTTACAATTTGCCAAAGAACGCATCAACAGGCCTAAAGAGAAATGGAGGAATATTTTGTGGACTGATGAGAGTAAAATTGTTCTTTTTGGGTCCAAGGGCCGCAGACAGTTTGTGAGACGACCCCCCAAACTCTGAATTCAAGCCACAGTTCACAGTGAAGACAGTGAAGCATGGTGGTGCAAGCATCATGAGATGGCCATGTTTCTCCTACTATGGTGTTGGGCCTATATATCGCATACCAGGTATCATGGATCAGTTTGGATATGTCAAAATACTTGAAGAGGTCATGTTGTCTTATGCTGAAGAGGACATGCCCTTGAAATGGGTGTTTCAACAAGACAATGACCCCAAGCACACTAGTAAACGAGCACAATCTTGGTTCCAAACCAACAAAATGAATGCCTCGCAGATGTGAAGAAATCATGAAAAACTGTGGTTATACAACTAAATACTAGTTTATTGATTCACAGGATTGCTAAAAAATCAGTTTGAACATAATCGTTTTGAGTTTGTAGCGTCAACAGCAGATGCTGCTTTTATTGTGAACACCCCCTTTTCTACTTTTTTTACTAATAGCCCAATTTCATAGTCTTAAGAGTGTGCATATCATGAATGCTTGGTCTTGTTGGATTTGTGAGAATCTACAGAATCTACTGGTACCTTGTTTCCCATGTAACAATAAGAAATATACTCAAAACCTGGATTAATCTTTTTAGTCACATAGCACTATTATTATTCTGAACACTACTGTAACTTGGTAAAGGGGTGTGCGTACACATTATTATATGAGAAATACATTGGCTGGGGGTTTTTCCACATTTGCAGGAATGTACAAAAGAATGCATACTTAAGATCGTGGTCTGCTTGCTGATGAATGGGCCCAGTGTTAATCGGGAGCTTGTGAAGGTCTTACAGTAAGAGCATGGTGAGGAGTTTCATGGGGGTCAATTAGAAAATGTGGGATGGTGTGCCCTCTATACTTCTGGATGTCATTTACATAAATCATTAATGAATACAAGCAATGTGATACTGTATGGTAAATCCATCTGGAATAGACAGTTCTTAAAAGGTGGGTGACCGTGCAAGAAGGAGACGAATGAGAGAAACCAGCAAGACACCCATGACTCCTCTGAAGGGACTATCAGCTTGTGCGGCTGTGACTGGAGAAACTGCATTGTTGTATTTCATCTGTTTTCTTTTAAATAAAAAAAAAAGGTCAGCCTTTATGCCAGGTTTACCTGAAGTTGTTGTTGGTGAAGCACCAGACGACAGTATGTCGTTTCTCCAGTCACAATTGCAGAAGCTTGCTCATTCAGAGTTGTCATTGGACTCTTTGAGGCTTTCCATTTCACTAATCTTCTTTGTTTACTGTCATTCTTTTTGAAACCAACCTGTGCAATATGAGTGTCAACATCAGTAAAAATGCATGAATTATATGAACCCCAAGCGATAGTTGTGATCTATAATAATAATAACCTTTATTTAACCATGTAGAATTCCATTGAGATCGGAGCCTCTTTTACGAGGATGAACTAGCCAAGAAAGGCAGCAACATATGTCATAATGGACAGGTTAACATTGCACATGAAAATGTTGGTGATAAATAAAATACAATCAACTTGGTCATAATAACATTGCACATAATGTAAAGTCTCAAACAGGTTTATATTTAGAAACATAGACATTGCAGAAAAGAATCCCATTCACGATCTCATAAAATAGACTTTAAGGTGTGCAAGGAAGTCAGTCTGGGCAGTTTATTATCCATTTCCTGACTTGTCTTAAAAAACTGTCTGGAAAAGTGATTAAATTGAAGGGTTTGCATACTTGCATGAGTTTTTTTTTTTGGCACTGAGGTTCAGTTTTGGGGTCCTCTATTTTCAGTGTAATTGTTCTAAAGTATTTGTTTTTGATAGTTTATCAACGGAAAACACATCAACTTGGACAGAGTATTTTGATATATTAGACTTTTGAATTTTTTGACATTTAAATAATATTGCAGAGTGGTATGACCACCTCTGTGTGTACTGTACATAGTTAACCTGGCGATTTGCTGTCGGTAGTGTTTTACTATTTTTTTGCCTGTATATGCTGCAATTGTAGGTGGTGTGATTTCATAGCCAAAGCCATAAACTTCATGTCCTTCATTCCGCAAAACAGAGGTTTCAGGTTCGATGTGTTTTTTTTTTTTGTTTTTTTTTTTTTTGTTATTCACATTTTATTGATTTTTCGATTGTATACAAATACAAATAGAACAGAACACGAACACAGTGGGGTTTAGTACAAATCAGACAAAGTCAGGCCTAATTACTATTACAAAGGATAACCATTTTTTCCAGAATTCTTCAAAAACGTTCGTCTGGAATTTCACCTTAAATGTCAGATGTTCCATAATGAAAATCTGATGTATAATGTTAATCCACTCTTTAATAGTTGGTCTTTCTTTCTGAAGCCAGTGCCTGGTTATACATTTTTTCCCTGCTACCAATAACACTTTCATCAAATAGAGTTCTGCTTTCGCAAGTTTTAATTCTAACAAATCTCCAAGATATAGTATTTCAAATTTTCTATGAATTTCTTTTTAAAAACTGTTTCCAAAATAATATGCATTTCATCCCAGAATGGAGTAACAGAAGAACAATTCCAGAATATATGAAAATGGTCTGCCAACGTTTGACCACATTGCCTCCAGCAGTTGATCTGATCTGAATATTTCAACCTTTGGGCTGGTGTACGGAAATAATGAATTGCATTTTTCCAAGAAAATTCTCTCCATGAAGGGGCACTGGTGATAGACCATTGTTGCTGACATATTCTCTCCCAGCTGTCCAACGTTAAAGAAAGATTGCACTCTTTTTCCCACCTATCTTTTAAATGTGTGGAGTCATTACCTTGTAAGTTTTGAATCACCATATATAATTTGGAGATAATGTTTTGGATTGGGGCATGGTTATATGCACTTGACAGGATATCAAAAATGTCCCCTTTCTCAAAAATTGGTTTATGAATAAATTTTTTATTAATAAAGTCCCTAATTTTTAAATACCTGAAGTGGTCCTGATTTATTAGTCCGAACTTTCTTTTAGATCCTGGAAGCTCATTATCACACCTTTCTTGAACAAAGTATAATATGTAGTAAGGCCCTTACTGCACCAGGTTTTAAATCCTGAATCTACTTTCCCTGTTATGAAATCTGAATCATAAGCAAACCATTTAAAAAATTCTGATTTCTCAGAAATGTTGTATTTTTTGATGATGTCCCTCCATACCTTCAGTGAACTGTTAAAGATTGGGTTATTTATATCTAATACTACATTTTTCATCAAGGGATCTCCAATAAGTGTACTAATTGGACATTGTGCCATTAAACCCTGCTCTATCTCCTTCCATTTTGAATTGTAACTTGGGTTACACCAGCAAACTAATGGTTGCAGTTGTGCTGCTTTATAATAATCAATGAGGCAAGGTAAAGCAAGCCCCCTTGTTCTTTAGACAGTTGCAGTGTTTTAAACTTTACTCTGGGTTTTTACCAGCCCAAACAAATCTGGAAATACTTTTGTCCCATTCTATAAAATATACTTCTGGTCTTGTAATTGGAATTGACTGAAATAAATATGATTAATAAAAAATAAATTCTCGGAAGGATGTTCATTTTTACAGTATCCACTCTTGAAGTAATATTCAAATATGGTATCAAATTCCATCTCGCAACATCCTGAATAATTTCTTTTTTTAAAGGATCATAATTTAATTCTTCAAGGTTAGACAGATCAGTTGGAAAATTGATACCTAAATATTTAATTGATTTTTTTTTTGTTTGTTCCAGTCAAATTTAAATGCTTGACTCATATGGATGGAAGGGCAATAATTAAAACACAAGACTTGGGATTTTTGTTTGTTCAGTTTGTATCCAGAATAACTCCCATAATCTCTCAGGGTTGCAATTAATTCTGGAAAGGTCTCTGTGGGATTTGACAGATAAACCATGACATCATCTGCAAACAGAGCCAATTTTTGTTCTTCTGCTGTCATTTGAATACCTTTTATTTTTTTTATTTTCCCTTATACTCTGAGCCAGAGGTTCAATAAATACTGAAAACAAAAGTGGACTGAGCCCACATCCCTGTCTCGTAGATCTTTCAAGCTCAAAGGGGTCATAAAGAGCACCATTTATCTTTAATCTTGCAACGGGTTTGCTATATAATGCTTTTAATGTCCTAATAATCACTTCATCAAATTTGAATGTTTCCATAACTTTAAACAGGAAATGCCACCTCACTGAGTCGAAAGCTTTCTCCGCATCTAAACTCAATAAAATTGCCTGTGTTTTGTTTAAATTTATATGTCTAATGATTTGTAAAGATCTCCTCACGTTGTCGTGAGTTTGCCGTGCCTTAAATCCAGTTTGGTCAAAATGTATTATTCTGGGTAAGATCCTTTCCATCCTCCTGGCTAAAATAGATGTGAATATTTTATAGTCTATATTAAATACACTTATAGGACTATAATTTAAGCATTCAGTTTTGTCCTTGCCCTCTTTAGGTATTAAAGAAATGATTGCCTCATTCCATGAGGGAGGAATCTCTCCTCCTCCAAGAACCCAGTTATAAGTTTTCAACAAAATTAGAGTTAAAGCAGTGCTTAATTTTTTTGTACCACTCTGCTGTGAATCCATCGGCGCCTGGACTTTTATTGGATTTAAGTCTACCTATAGCAGATTGTATTTCTTCCTTTGTGATTTCAGAAATCAATTTTTTATTTTCCTCTTCTGTGACAGAGGGTAAAGTGAGTGAATTCAGTAATTTCTCCATGTTTTAATCGGTGCCCACGGGTGGTTGGGAGTATATATTTGGTGATATATTTCTTTTGTTGTAGGGTCTTTTATCTTACTAATTATGTTTTCAGATGTCTGTTTTCTAAGTTTATAAGCTAATTGTTTCATATGTTTAGTGCCTCCTTCATAATAATTCTGTTTAGTAAATAAGATTTTCTTCTGGATTTCTTGGTCATATAATTCCTCTATTTGATTTGTTTTCGTTTTTATCTCTAATTGTGTATGTTCATCTAATGTCCCCTTATGTTTAATCTCTAGCAATAACAACTCAGATTGTAATGTCTTAGGTTTTTCATTTCTTTGTCTTTTAATATATGAAGATTTTGCTATAATCCTTCCTCTCATAACTGCTTTACAAGCATCCCATAATATGTGCACCAAAGTTTCACCATTGTCATTTATTTGTAGATATTCTGATATTTCTGCAGATAGCTGCTCACGTATTTTGTTATTCAGTATACTATTATTTAATCTCCAATAAGTCTCTTTTCTACTCTGATTCATGGAAACATGGAGACAAATATAAAGGGGAGTGATCAGATATGTCCATGGCCCCAATCGGAGCAACTCTGTATTCTATCCATATCTGTTTTAAATGTAAGAAAATAATCAATTCTTGAATAACAGGAATGTGGGGATCAATAGAATGTATAATTCCTATCAGCAGGATGCAAATTTCTCTAGATACCAACAATACCCATTTCTTCCAACATTAAATTTATCTTTTTAGTCATTTTTTGAGGTTGAGAGGCTCTATTCCCAGATGAGTTGGTCCTCTGTCTCAATGCCATATTAAGGTCTCCTGCACAAACAAGTAGCCCCTTTGCCTCAGTCACTGCTTTTTCTATTATTTGAATATATTGCTCTGATTTGGAGCTGGGGGGGACATATATGTTGTATAGTGTAAATAATTCTCCATCTAATTTCCCTATTACCATTACATACCTCCCCTCTTTATCCTTGATTGTTGAAATATGTTCAAAAATGACCCTTCCTGTTATTAATATTGCTACTCCTCTTGCATGATTTGATCCATTGGATGAGAAGAAAACATGTTTATAACCTTTCTTTTTAAGTCTCTCATGCTCTAATCCGGCCACGTGTGTCTCTTGCAAAAATGCAACATCAAGTTTTTCCCCCTTCAATTTACTCAATATTTTACTTTGCTTATTGGGGCTCAAAAGCCCATTTACGTTAAGAGTTAAAAAAAATTTAGCATATATGTGTAATAAAAATCTTGATAAGAATATACCCTTTATGTTACACCCTGAACTTGACGGTATGAGTTTCTTGACTGCAATACACATAATACCCACTGTAAACTGAACTATCAAAAACATTAAGAACACCAAACAACATAAAATAAAATGAAATCAGAAAGTCTTCCTTTTCCTCAGGATCCCTGGATACCTGGATGTCTTTGCGGGAAAGTGGGGAGAAAGGTCCCTCCCTATGGTCAGGGCTCCCCCTTGTGGTGAAATGTCTGACCCACATATCCATCCCCCACATTAAGTCCAACAAACTGCGCTGCTTCCGCTAACGCCCAACTGGCCACGTTTAACTAAACAATTTACAAAGGACAGCTAACAAAGCACTCATACCTATATTTTTTCCCTTTTTTACCTTCCTTGTTGAACTATACCCTCTTTCTATTTTCTCGTTGACAAATCTCTCTCTCCTCTGCGGAATTCTTGAAGTCTCTCTTTCGCTCTCCTCTCGATAGTTGATTCACGGCCTCCTGGGCGTACTTGTTGCCATGGGAATGCGTCGTTGATTCTCTCCTCGATGTCCACGTCTGGAGGCGTCTTCATCCTGCCCACTGTCACCTCCAGCCCTCGGGCCCATAACTCCCGCGTAGCGTCCTCAGCGTCATTGTACATTCTTGGCCCATCGCTCCAGTGAATGCGTATCCGCGTAAAAGGTGTTTGGAAACGGATACCCTTTTCCTTGAGTACTCGCTTAATGTCTCCGTATGATCTGCGTTTCTCCATCACCTCCAACGCATAATCATGATCAAAGTAGATCTGTTTATTATTCAGCATTACCTTTGTCTTCCATGCCAGTCTCAAAACTATTTCCTTCACCTCAAACTGCAAAAAATTGACTATTATTGATCGCGGAGGTGAACCTGTCTCAGGTTTACGTGCGGTTGACCTGTGTGTATGCTGGATTTGAAGTGAGGTGCCTTCAGGTAATGGTAACTCCTTGGTGAGGAGATTATTCACAAAAGTCACCATAGAGCCGCTTTCAGTGTCTTCCGGGATTCCATATATGCGAATATTGGATCTTCTTGAATGGGATTCAAGACTGATTACTTTATCTTGTAGTTTTCTTTGCTCTTTCAGCAGCTTGAGTAGCATTTCTCTTGTTACCACGCCACAAGCCTCGAAATCCGCAATGCGCTACTCGGCACTGGCTATGGCTTTGCCGTGTGTTTCCAGAGTGGCTGCTTGATCTATCAGCCTTTGGTTCAAATCTTTAGTAAATACAGCAAGTTCCGCTCTTATGGTTTCTGCGATATCTGCTTTCATGCCCAGGATAGCCTCCCTCATTTCCTTCAAAGTTGGAGAGTCTTTGCTTGAATCTGCCATTGACACGGATAACGCGCCGCCATTTTCATCCTCCTCGTCTTCGAGTTGTTCCTCATGCACAATTTTAGATATATCCTCCTCATTTGTTGTTTTTCTTGGATTCCGCTGTCCTTTTTTGGATTTACCCCCACTCATAATGTCCTCTGTTAAGTTTCAGCGTATTTCTCAAGTTTGGAGGGATGTTTTAAGCCAGTTTTAGACGGAGCGAAACGACTATGCACCCGTCTTGTCGGTAGCCATTCCGGAAGTCCCCAGGTTCAATGTGTTTTTATATCAGTACTTCCTTACTCTGAGCTCTGGAGTTTTTTTTCAAGAAGTTGACGCTCTTGTTCAATAGGCAGACAGATGTCAAACAGGGATTCTCTGTTGATGAAAAGGTGGAAATATGCAACATAACAGAGGACACCGTTACCAGACTCGACTGTTACTGTGTCAGAGTGTATAACGCCATGACCAAAGGGCCTCTTACAGAAGAAATGCTGAACTACTGTGAAACTGCAGGTATCAGCTACACAGCTCACCAGAACCAGGCAAAAAGCAAAAGCTAAAGGGAAAGAGTGCTGAGGAAAACCTTGAGAACCTGAAGAAAGAGAGAGAACTTCTATACAAGATATGTGGATGTGTCTAAAAGGAGACTGACAACTTTGTAGAATAATAAGAGAATACTGAAGGTCAACAGCATTGGTAAAAGGCAAACGTACTGAAGAGACAAGTAAAAGAAAAGTGAGAGCACTTGCTAATCCTAAAGAGTAAAATTGATAAGAAGGTTATGACACATGATGAAAGATTTGAACATGAAAATACGGGGTCAAACTGTTCTGACAAGGAAATCCAGTAAGTTTGATGCTTATTGGATGAGAAATGAAAAATTGAGGAACTCAAGGATTATAACTCTCAAGAAATTACCCAGGGCTGGCTGACATTTAAGCGTTCATTGGACTTTTATAGAACAAGTTGATGGTTTATGTGCACATTTTTGTCATAATAGGTCAGAAGGTTGTTGAGATTGGGTTGTCAGGTTGGTTCTATTTGATGGTGAATGAAGGGAAATGTTTTCCATTTGACTATCTGCCGTACAGTTTTATTTCCTGTAATAAATTCAATTTATTTCTGCGGTCACCCAAGGCTGTCCACTAAAAATATCTAGACCTTCGTAACCTTCCTGGTATTAATGACATTTACTGTAGTGGTACAGAGTAGCAGTACATAAAATTTTTTAAATGTCATTGAATTTGTACTTAAAATGTACTGATAACATGGTGTTTGTTGTGAAGGTGTAGGAACACGGATCCACAACAGGGGGCGTTAAATGAACGGACAATGGATAAGCCAAACAGTAACAATTTAATGTTGTGAAGTGCACAACGGAATACAGACAAACAGTTTTGGTACCACAGACAATTATATGTAGCGTGACGTGTGGGCAGGCTTGAGGATAGGAGACGTCCGTCCCGAACCGAGCCGGATCCCACACGGCCTTCACCGCTAATGGATCTGAAGAACACCGGAGCCGCCAAGTCCTGGTTCCCCAGGTGGCCACCGTCTCCAGCTGTCAGACTTGGTACTGCTGGCAAAGAACAGAAACAGTATTGATGAGTGTGAGTTCGCACACTCAGTAATCCCACAGTCTGTGTTCTTTTGGGAGGGAGCACCTCCACCTCCAATCACACACTCGTGCAGCTCCTGTCTAACCACTTATCTGGTTGGAGTGTGAAGCGAAGCCGTCGCTGATCACACCAAACACCAATCCCTCAGATAAGGCACACCACAGGAAAACGGCTGCAAAGAAGTTCAGACTCTAAGTCAGAGTTAAGTGTAGCAGGAGAAATTAACCTCTCTAGTGGCTGATTTCTCGGCGGGGAGGTGGAGTTGTAGTCCGGCCTTTATGGTGGTGGTGGTGATGAACTGTGGATGAGTGACAGCTGGTGCTGATGATGAGTGACAGCTGTCACTCCTGGTTGCTCCAACGCCCTCTCGTGCTTGAAGCCCGCACTTCAAGCAGGGCACCATCTGGTGATGGTGGGCCAGCAGTACCTCCTCTTCAGCGACCCACACAACAGGACCCCCCCCCCAACGGGTGCCTCCTGGCGCCCGACCAGGCTTGTCTGGGTGACGGGTGTAGAAGTCGGCCAGGAGGCCCGGGTCCAGGATGAAGCTCCTCTTCACCCAGGAGCGCTCTTCGGGTCCATAATCCTCCCAGTCCACCAGATACTGAAACCCCCGGCCCTTTCGACGGACGTCCAGGAGCCTGCGCACGGTCCAGACAGGCTCTCCATCTATGATCCGGGCAGGAGGCGGCGCCGGTCCGGGGGTGCAGAGAGTTGATGTGTGGTAGGGTTTGATTCGTGAAACATGGAACACTGGATGAATCCACAGTGAAGCTGGTAGCTTCAGCTTCACTGCGGCCGGACTGAGGACTTTAAGTATAGAAAATGGTCCAATGAACCTGTCCTTTAATTTTTGGGATTCTACCTGTAGTGGAATGTCCTTCGTGGATAGCTTCGTGTCTGCATGGGCCTTAGCCCTCGTCCGGGCCTTGAGCAGGGCAGAGCGGACGGTACGCCACACCCGACGGCACATCCTCAGATGGGCCTGGACCAAGGGCACCCCGACCTCTCCCTCCACTAGCGGGAACAATGGGTGCTGGTACCCCAAACACACCTCAAATGGGGAGAGGCCATTAGCCGATAATACCTGGCTATTATGAGCGTACTCGATCCAGGCCAGATGGTCACTCCAGGCCGTCGGGTGCGCGGAGGTCACGCAGCGGAGGGCCTGCTCCAGTTCCTGATTCATCCGCTCTGCCTGCCCGTTCGTCTGAGGATGGTACTCAGACGAGAGACTTACGGTGGCCCCCAGTTCCCTGCAGAAGCTCCTCCAGACCTGGGGGGAGAACTGAGGACCACGATCTGAGACAATGTCCGATGGAATCCCATGCAGACGCACGACATGGTGGACCAGGAAGTCTGCAGTCTCCTGGGCCATCGGGAGCTTCGGGAGGGCCACGAAGTGGGCCGCCTTGGAAAACTGGTCCACTATCTTGAGGATGGTGGTCTTGCCCTGAGACGGCGAGGGGCCGTGATGAAGTCCAGGCTGATGTGAGACCAGGGGCGATGAGGCACGGGCAAAGGCTGGAGGAGGCCCTGGGTCTTTTGATGGTTCGCTTTGCCAGGACGGCAGCTCTTGCTTCTGGTGGGACGTATAGTCTGTTCTTTGGGCCGGTCCCCGGGTCCAGGTTCCGTGTCAGGGCCTCCCGGATGGTCTTCTCCACGTCCCAGGTGAGGGTGGCCACGACAGTGGACTCGGGGATGATTGTTTCGGTTGGGTCTGACAGCTCGGTCCTGACCTCCTCTTCGAGCACCCATGACAGGGCGTCAGATCGTTGGTTCTTCGTCCCGGGGCGGTATGTGATCCGAAGTCAAAACGCCCCGAAGAACAGTGACCGCGGGCCTGCCTGGGGTTCAGACGCTTGGCGGTCCGAATGCACTCCAGGTTCCGATGGTCAGTGAAAACCGTGAACGGTACCGAAGCTCCCTCCAACAGGTGTCTCCACTCCTCCAGAGCCTCCTTCACTGCAAGAAGTTCCCGATTGCCGACGTCATAATTCCTTTCAGCCGGGGTCAACCTGCGGGAAAAATAGGCACATGGGTGGAGAACCTTGTCGGACTCCCTGCTCTGGGACAGCACGGCTCCTATCCCTGAGTCAGAGGCGTCCACTTCGACTATAAACTGGCGACTTGGATCGGGCTGCACCAGAACTGGTGCAGTCGAGAACCGGCGTTTCAACTCCCTAAACGCGGCTTCGTACTGATCCGACCAGGTAAAGGGGACCTTTGTGGAGGTCAGGGCTGTCAGGGGACTATCCACCTGACTATAGCCCTTGATGAACCTCCGGTAAAAATGAGCAAACCGAGGAACTGTTGTAGTTTCCTACGGTTTGGTGATTGGGGGCCAATCTCTCACCGCCGCTACCTTGGCCAGATCAGGGGCGACGGAGTTGGAGGAGATTATGAACCCCAGGAAGGACAAAGAAGTACGGTGGAACTCGCGCTTCTCGCCCTTCACAAACAGCCGGTTCTCCAACAACCGCTGCAGGACCTGACGTACATGCGTAACATGAGTCTCAGCATCCGGGGAAAAGATGAGTATATCGTCAAGATATACAAAGACAAACCGATGCAGGAAGTCCCGCAAGACATCGTTTACCAAAGCTTGGAACGTCGCGGGGGCGTTAGTGAGGCCGAACGGCATGCCCAGGTACTCAAAGTGACCTAACGGGGTGTTAAATGCCGTCTTCCATTCGTTTCCCTTCCGGATCTGAACCAGGTGGTACGCATTCCTAAGATCCAGTTTTGTGAATATTTGGGCTCCATGCAGGGGCGTGAACACTGAATCTAACAGGGGCAGAGAGTATCGGTTGCGAACCGTGATTTCGTTCATCCCCCTGTAATCAATGCAGGGACGTAGTCCGCCGTCTTTCTTGCCCACAAAAAAGAAACCAGCACCCATCGGGGAGGTGGAATTCCGGATCAGCCCGGCAGCCTATGAGTCCCAGATGTAGGTCTCCATTGATTCTCGCTCAGGACGTGAGAGGTTGTACAGCCTGCTGGCCGGGTACTCAACGCCCGGGATCAAATCAATGGCACAATCATACGGACGGTGCGGGGGAAGGGTGAGCGCCAGATCTTTGCTGAAAAAGTCAGCAAGATCGTGGTACTCACTTGGCACCGCCGTCAGATTGCGGGGGACTTTACCTCCTCACTAGCTGTCACACCAGGCGGAACCGAGGATCCGAGACATTCCCGGTGGCAGGTTTCGCTCCACTGAGCCACAACCCCAGACGGCCAATCAATCCGGGGATTGTGTTTATCATCCAAGGATAACCCAATATCACACGGAGGCAGAAGGTGTTACATAAAACACAATCTCCTCCCTGTGATTACCAGACACCACCAATGTCCACTGGCTGTGTTCTGGTGTGTGATTAATGGAAGAAGGGTGCCATCTAGTGTCCGTGCCTTCAAAGGTTGAAGGTAGAGCCACTAGAGGGAGCCCGACTTCCTTGCCCATCTGCTGTCCAGCAGATTCCCCTCCGACCCCGTGTCCACCAGTGCTGGGGCATGAAGGGTTAGATCCCCACTCAGGATCGTGACTGGGTGGCCGCGTGGGTATTGTGACCCACCCTTAGCCCAGTCTCTAAGGACGAGTGCTGCTGTATTGACCGTTTGGGGCATTTTTTCTGTGTGTGCTCGGTTGAGCTGCAGAGAAAACACTCCCCACGGACCATCCTCCTTTGTCTCTGATCTGATCTCCTTTGGCCCTGCTTGTTTCCATAGCAACGTCAGCAGGGGGAGCTGTCGTCACATGGAGTGCCCTGGCTGTGGAGCGTGGGAAGTCGGCTCCCTTTCGGACCCGGGAGGAAGAGGGACGGCTTGTGGCTGACCACGCCCTTCGTCTCGCTCCTGTCGGTGTTCTGTTAATCGGTTGTCTAACCATATAACCAGGTCGATAAGCCCGTCTAAATCCCGCGGCTCGTCCTTCGCCACCAGGTGCTCCTTAAGGACCAGAGACAGTCCGTTTACAAAGGCGGCACGGAGCGCAACAGCATTCCAGCCGGCTCGCGCTGCCGCAATGCGGAAGTCGACTGCATACTTAGCTGCGCTCCGACACCCCTGCCTGATTGACAGCAGCAAGTTCGAAGCAGATTCGCCTCTATGGGGGTGATCAAAAACCTGCTTGAACTCCCTCACAAACCCAGTATACGTCGTTAGGAGCCGTGAATTCTGCTCCCAGAGCGCCGTAGCCCAGGCGCATGCCTCTCCTCGAAGCAGATTTATTACGTAAGCCACCCGGCTGGCGTCTGACGCGTACATGACGGGATGCTGTGAAAAGACGAGCGAGCACTGCATTAAGAAGTCCGCGCACGTCTCGACACAGCCTCCGTACGGCTCCGGAGGGCTTATGTAAGCTACAGGGGACGGTGGGGGGGTTCGCTCCGGAGGGCTTATGTAAGCTACAGGGGACGGTGGGGGGGTTCATTGAACGACCAGTGGAATGTCTGTTTCAGGCCTCCGGTCAGCAGGGGGAGGTGCTGCAGCAGCACCCTGAGCCTGCACTTCCACCTTGGCGGTGAGAGCCTCCATCCTTCGATTGAGAATCACATTCTGCTCAATGACTAAGTCCAGCCGAGCAGTGAAAGCGGTTAAGATTTGCTGCAGCTCACCTAACACGCCTCCTGCTGACGCTTGTGCACCTCGCTCTTCCATTGGCTGTTCAAGCGATGGTTGACGCCCCTCGGGATCCATGACGCTGGCCGAGAAAATCCTGTTGTGAAGGTGTAGGAACACGGACCCACAACAGGGGGCGGTTAAATGATACGGACAATGGATAAGCCAAACAGTAACAATTTAATGTTGTGAAGTGCACAACAGAATACAGACAAACAGTTTTGGTACCACAGACAATTATATGTAGCGTGACGTGTGGGCAGGCTTGAGGATAGGAGACATCTGTCCCGAACCGAGCCGGATCCCACATGGCCTTCACCGCCAACGGATCTGAAGAACACCGGAGCCGCCAAGTCCTGGATCCCCAGGTGGCCACCGTCTCCAGCTGTCAGACCTGGTACTGCTGGCAGAGAACAGAAACAGTATTGATGAGTGTGCGTTCGCACACTCAGTAATCCCACAGTCTGTGTTCTTTTGGGAGGGAGCACCTCCACCTCCAATCACACACTCGTGCAGCTCCTGTCTAACCACTTATCTGGTTGGAGTGTGAAGCGAAGCCGTCGCTGATCACACCAAACACCAATCCCTCAGATAAGGCACACCACAGGAAAACGGCTGCAAAGAAGTTCAGACTCTAAGTCAGAGTTAAGTGTAGCAGAGAAATTACCTCTCTAGTGTCTGATTTCTTGGCGGGGAGGGTGGAGTTTGTAGTCCGGCCTTTATGGTGGTGGTGATGAACTGTGGATGAGTGACAGCTGGTGCTGATGATGAGTGACAGCTGTCACTCCCGGTTGCTCCGACGCCCTCTCGCTTGAAGCCCGCACTTCAAGCAGGGCGCCATCTGGTGGTGGTGGGCCAGCAGTACCTCCTCTTCAGCAGCCCACACAACAGTGTTAAATAGTCTCATAGTGGCAGGTGTAGCCAGTAGGGGACAGTAAGGGTAGAAAAAAAGAAAAAAAAACAGGTTTTCACAGTGTTCATCTCCCTATGTCTCCCTATGATAAGATATGTTGCGTCCCTCATGGTAAGCTGTCTTCTCTGAACTACAGCAAGGTATCAGAGCACAGTCCAATGAAATGACAAATCCATCTACTCCCATCCATCCCTGAGCATCCAACGTAACCGGAAACCCTCCGAGTTAAATAGACTGGATGTTAATTGATTTGAAATCCTCTCAGTCCCGTTTGGCACTTTATAATAGCCTCCTTTTACAGCCTGGAGTCTCTCTCCAGCACTCAGGGCCTATTGCTTGTAAAAGAGCTCAGGATGTTTGTCCCAACCCCTCAAAACCGAGACTGTCCTTTGATCCGGTCTTGATTATCGACCTCCATCCCAAAGGTCAATTCCAAACGAGTTCTTCTTCCGAGAAGGCTTAGCAGTGGAATGCTCGCATGCATGCTGCTTTGTGGCTTCAGCTTCATACACATGGTGTTGACGGTGGGAGGGTCCCCTCCTCTGCTCTGTCATTGTGTTGTAGTAATTCTTTGAGGGAACAGACAGCTTCAATGTATTCCACTGTGCAGGCGACCTATCTGAACGCAGCCTTGACCATGAAAGGCAGCACATAAATCGACATACTGTGTAAAAGGGCAGACTTCATAGCGTTTTACCGTCAACTGTTTATTCTTTGTTTCAGGTGACGTATCAACTTCAACAACCAACTTCCATTTAAATGCAGCCATTTTCTCGTCTGATGGGACTGTCCAACACGCTGTTTGTGAGTGCACGCAAATAACAATTACCTGTTTCCCTGAGCGCAATCACAATTCCGACCTGTGTGTTGTTTCAGAATGCGGACACTCAGGGTGGTGCAGCACAGCACAGAGTTTGAGGAAGCTCTCGCTACGCTGGTTGTCATGACAGCACCATGGCCCCTCACCTGGCATCTGAACTTTGGGCAGGTTGGTGTATGTGATTATGCTTAAATCACTAACGTACCTATTATACAGTAACTTTAGAACTTCAGACTCATAGTTCAAAGTGGAAAAGTGAGTATAATTGAGCAATTATCTGTTCTGTGTTAAACTTGCAGACATCGTGCAGAATTTTTAAATTGTTTTGAAGTCTGAATATGTTGCACGTAGCTGTGTTTTGCCAGTGAACATTCTAAACCCCTCATGATAAGAAGGTGAAAATTGACTTCATTTAGTCAGCTTATAATGTGCCAAATCCACACAGAAGGTTGCCTCAAGGCGCCTCACACAGAGCAGTTCAAATAAAATTTAGAGTAAATAAAAAAAAATAAAATACACAAGTAAAAGAATAAACAGATAAAAAATAAAAGCTTGTGTCATAAGAAAGAGAAATAAAATACTTGACTTAAAAATGTCAACAGAACTCTGGCTGCCTCACAGTCGCAGGGAGAGTTCCTCTGTTCCACAGAGTGGGTTGCACGATAAGAAAAAGCTTTTGACCCACTGACTTCTTCACCCTGGGAACACACAATAGTCCCGCGTCCTGCGACCGCAGAACCCAGGCTGGCACGTAGGGTTTGACCAAATCGGCCAGATAAGAAGGGCCCAGTCCATGAACATTTTAAGGTAATAGAAAGACCTTAAATCTGCTCTTACAGAGACAGGAAGCCAGTGCCAAAGATGCCAGAATGGGTGTCATATGTTCAAACCCTTCTGCTTTGTGTCAAAAGTCGGGTAGCAGCGTTCTGAACCAGGTGAAAGACCCTAATGCGGGACTGAGGTAACCCTGAAAATAGGACCTTACATAATCCAATCTAGAAGAACAAAAAGCATGAATCAGGACTTGTGCTTTCAATATCAGTTCCTTGCCCTACAGTTAGTGTGTGTCAGACACTTGGTCATGTAGTGGAGCAGATAACTGTAACATTCGTTAATTTCTGGAAACGAGCACCAATTTGGCACACATGCTCCTTAGACATTACTTTGTTGAAAAAACAGATTGGCCACTTGAATTTTCAATAGGCAGCCAGGTAGGGGTCAATTGAAGAATTACACAGGGGTGAAAATTTAAAGATGCTCCAATCATATTGACAACTAGACCACATTATTTTGACTGATCACAAAGATTCCAAAAAGGTATAGTTTGGACTATCTGTGACTGAATGTTATGGGGTAAAAACAGCAAGAATGGTGACAAAGGTCAATTTCAGTTTGTACAGTGGTTTTAAAAGTTAAATTTGCTCTAATTTTGGTAAAAAGTGGTGCAAAATATGGTTAATATGTTTTTAAAAAGGAATAGTTTGCACCCTGTGTCATGCTTTGTTATCACGTTATGGGGTAACATATGTCACATGTCCTATAATCCAATGGACGTCAACATTGACATTTATTCTGCACACTAACCATGCAACACAGTCAAAACTATTACACTTATTAATCCTATTAGCTCAACCAGTGTTGCAAGTAGCAATACAGGAAGGCCGCTGTGAAAGACATTGGACTGAAATAAATCATGTGAACTTCGGTTCTGTTAATCGGTCAAGCACAGAGGAAAACTCACGGTGACCGTGTCCTTTATAATCTATACTTAAATTCTGTGCACACCAAGTAGCCATGAGCTGGCCCTGGGAAATGGCCGTCAAATAACAGCTTTCACCATTGTCCCACACTCACTGTCGCTCTTTCCACATGGCCTAAACATCATGTTGTCATTGATTAATGGAGAAATTGAAGCGCTTGACTTCATGCAGCTGATGCCACAAATGAAATCTATTATAACTGCTGTCATTAGTAAATGAGATGCAGAGGCATGAAAGCTCATAATTTATAATATAATTAATCGTGCAGCCTTAAGAGAAAGCGTGACCATGGCACGTTTTTTTTTAATTTGCATGACCATTTAAACGTTCTTCACAAAGCAAATTTGAAAGTAGATTTTTGCTGAATAGGCTGTAACATCCTTTAGCTAAAACTGAAATTGAAGCTCTTTGCGGAGTACAGAAAACAATAGAAGGAGGATTTAGCATCCGTGACATGTGGAAGCTTTGCCCTCATGGTGGCCCTATAGGACATCCCCTTATTGTTGATGACACACACAAGCAGAGCAGAGTGCGATCCCAGAAGACAGCCACAGTGAGAGAGCTCAGCATGTGATCTTCCCAAATGTGATGAGAAGAAGTTAGCTTTTCTTTTATTTCCACCAGAGTGATTTGTTTGTGTTTTTGATAAGCAGGACATAATGTGTGCATGTTCCTCTGGTGATCTCAGACATGTACTTTTCACTCACTGTTATTTGTAAAACAGTGCAGGATAGAGGAAGTTCACATCCTTCCCTTGAGTCAGGAAGGGGCGGGGCTGTGCGGGTAGCCGGGTTGTTTCAAGAGATTATTGTTATTATTTGTCAGTAAAAAGTAAAAACGGTTTGAACAAAAGGGTGCAGAAAAATGATTTTCTTGCATTATGGTAGTCAGAGATCCACAGGTTTGGTCCCCTCTGTTGCACTTTCACACTGTGTTTTCCTCCTCACCCTGCATCTCTCAGGGTTTAACACACACATGCACGCATACACGTACACGGCACAGTGCCACGGCAGGTGGCTAATATTGTTGCCTGTGTTTTCTCACAGGTCTTTGCCATGTGAGAAACCCCATCACGTCGCTTGTTCTGCGTGGAGGAGACGTGCTGCAGCAGCCCTGGCCGACTGTGGACCCCGAGTACCTCATAACTCCAGACTATGTGGAGCTGTCTGTATTGGTAGGAGCACTCACATCACACCCTTCACATGCACAGTGATTTACAGAGTCTGTGCACATCATCTTTGACTTCTTTTGCACTTTTACAACAACAGCAACAACAAAGATTTTTGATTGCAGTCAGTGTGCAGAAAAGCCTAGAACAGCACTTTTATAGGCCAAAAATGCAACACCTTACAATGTGGGAAAGAAATTATTTTGAATAAAAACAACCTGGTGCTCTGTCCTGTTTATGCTGTCCCAAAATCTGGTTTTCTGAAAATAATAATTGTTTTTCCTGGTTGTCTGCCTGGGTAGTTGCCATCCAG
This sequence comes from Thalassophryne amazonica, assembly GCF_902500255.1. NCBI lineage: Eukaryota > Metazoa > Chordata > Actinopteri > Batrachoidiformes > Batrachoididae > Thalassophryne > Thalassophryne amazonica. The sequence goes on from NC_047109.1 coordinate 97,173,596, forward strand.
GACCCAAGGTGGTTGCATGGAGTCATGGATGTAAAGCTTGACAATTGTTTTTTCCCTTGTATGAGTCACAAATTGCTGCTTCCATTCACCCCCCACCCCCAGCAATTATCCATATCGCATATAGTCACCTACGACCCAACATAGGGGTGCACTAGTATTATTGCATTATTTTGCTGATTTGTGGTGAGCTGTACTTCCATGTAGTTGCTTTGTAACCTGCACAGTGTTCATAAAGCGAACATTAAAAATACAGTAAGTGTAAACCAGGCTGGACAAATTGATTAATAAATGCAGGGTGACACCCCAGAACCCATAAAAATTGTAATAAATCCTTTGATGGACTTTGTCTATTGTTCCAATCGTCTTCCCCAACATGTGTTCTTCAACCAAGGAAAAGACATTTTTTTGGGTTCTGGGTTTTTTGGGAGTCACCCTGTAATCAACACACCTATACTCAACAAAAATATAACGCAACACTTTTGGTTTTGCTCCCATTTTGTATGAGATGAACTCAAAGATCTAAAACTTTTTCCACATACACAATATCACCATTTCCCTCAAATATTGTTCACAAACCAGTCGAAATCTGTGATAGTGAGCACTTCTCCTTTGCTGAGATAATCCATCCCACCTCACAGGTGTGCCATACCAAGATGCTGATTAGACACCATGATTAGTGCACAGGTGTGCCTTAGACTGCCCACAATAAAAGGCCACTCTGAAAGGTGCAGTTTGTTTTATTGGGGGGGGGATACCAGTCAGTATCTGGTGTGACCACCATTTGCCTCATGCAGTGCAACACATCTCCTTCGCATCATCCGTGAAGAGAACACCTCTCCAATGTGCCAAATGCCAGCGAATGTGAGCATTTGCCCACTCAAGTTGTTTACGACGATGAACTGGAGTCAGGTCGAGACCCCGATGAGGACGACAAGCATGCAGATGAGCTTCCCTGATACGGTTTCTGACAGTTTGTGCAGAAATTCTTTGGTTATGCAAACTGATTGTTTCAGCAGCTGTCCGAGTGGCTGGTCTCAGACGATCTTGGAGGTGAACATGCTGGATGTGGAGGTCCTGTGCTGGTGTGGTTACACGTGGTCTGCGGTTGTGAGGCTGGTTGGATGTACTGCCAAATTCTCTGAAACGCCTTTGGAGACGGCTTATGGTAGAGACATGAACATTCAATACATGAGCAACAGCTCTGGTTGACATTCCTGCTGTCAGCATGCCAACTGCACGCTCCCTCAAATCTTGCGACATCTGTGGCATTGTGCTGTGTGATAAAACTGCACCTTTCAGAGTGGCCTTTTATTGTGGGCAGTCTAAGGCACACCTGTGCACTAATCATGGTGTCTAATCAGCATCTTGATATGGCACACCTGTGAGGTGGGATGGATTATCTCAGCAAAGGAGAAGTGCTCACTATCACAGATTTCGACTGGTTTGTGAACAATATTTGAGGGAAATGGTGATATTGTGTATGTGGAAAAAGTTTTAGATCTTTGAGTTCATCTCATACAAAATGGGAGCAAAACCAAAAGTGTTGCGTTTATATTTTTGTTGAGTGTATATCCCGCTGATTGTACTTCTCCTGAAGTTCAAGTTCCCAAGTTCCTCACGCTTGACATGGCGGTCGTAAAACATCCTATAGCCATCGTCACATTTGTGTTTCTTGATTCTTTCATTTGTCCAACCACAGTCACTATTCAGGTAAGCATAAACATCGCTAACATTTAACAATGCTAAGTGTTTGAAAGTCTTCAGTTAATTCAAAATGCTGCAGCTAGAGTACTGACGGGGACTAGAAGGAGAGAGCATATCTCACCCATATTGGCCTCTCTTCATTGGCTTCCTGTTAATTCTAGAATAGAATTTAAAATTCTTCTTCTTACTTATAAGGTTTTGAATAATCAGGTCCCATCTTATCTTAGGGACCTCATAGTACCATATCACCCCAATAGAGCATTTCGCTCTCAGACTGCAGGCTTACTTGTAGTTTCTAGGGTTTGTAAGAGTAGAATGGGAGGCAGAGCCTTCAGCTTACAGGCTCCTCTCCTGTGGAATCAGCTCCCAATTCGGATTAGGGAGACAGACACCCTCTCTACTTTTAAGATTAGGCTTAAAACGTTCCTTTTTGCTAAAGCTTATAGTTAAGGCTGAATCAGGTGACCCTGAACCATCCCTTAGTTATGCTGCTATAGACTTAGACTGCTGGGGGGTTCCCATGATGCACTGAGTGTTTCTTTCTCTTTTTGCTCTGTATGCACCACTCTGCATTTAATCATTAGTGATTGATCTCTGCTCTCTTCCACTGCATGTCTTTTTTTTTATTCTCTCCCCTCAGCCCCAACCAGTCCCAGCAGAAGACTGCCCCTCCCTGAGCCTGGTTCTGCTGGAGGTTTCTTCCTGTTAAAAGGGAGTTTTTCCTTCCCACTGTTGCCAAGTGCTTGCTCACAGGGGGTCGTTTTGATCGTTGGGGTTTTTCTGTAATTATTGTATGGCTTTTGCCTTACAATATAAAGCGCCTTGGGGCAACTGTTTGTTGTGATTTGGCGCTATATAAATAAAATTGATTGATTGATTGATTGAAAGTCCCGTGTCCACGGCACAGCTGCCCGTTGCGATCACGAACACGCTGGCACTTCCTGTCCAAGCCTTCAAGGTCAAACTCTTCTAAAATCAGATAAACTTGTGCAGCTTTCGCTTTTAGACACAATTAGAAATTAAACATGGTTTCAGGTGCTGCAAAGCGAAACTGTTGACTGTGTGACAATGACCGGATGTTCAGCTGTCTGCGAACAAAATAGCAAGATGTTGAAGACACATTCTGGATCAATTTTGCTTATATGCGATGGCAAAGGCTATACGCCCAACCGTTGGGCAAATAAATATAATGTCTTACCTTATTCACCCAACTGTTGGGCAGATAAGTCATACATTGAGCGTTACATGCACAACCGTTGGGCAGATAAATATAATGTCTTATCTTATTCGCCCAACTGTGATCGTGTATTTGACATGTTTTGTGCATCTAAACTACATTTTTTACACCACTTTTTTAAGTCTCTATTGCGACGTATGTTTGACACATTTAATGACGCCGTCTTTAATTATTGCGAAAACACCGCAATGGATGAAAACAGACAAACTTCATAAGCATTTTGAACGGAAGCCTGTTAACGACGACGAAACAGTTTTTGAACAAAATGCTGCTTGTTGGCTGTAAGATGGCGTTAGTTTGAAACTGTTCCCTTGGTGTGATGAACCAAACAGAACCGCTTTAGGTCACAGCTTCTGCGCGGGCTGGGAACCCTCCCACAGCCGGCGAGAAAATATCCACCTTTTTTCCCTCCTGCGTTGAAACCGGAAGTGAGCTTACAAGCGCCCTCATTGGTTGGTTGTGGGCGTATATGCTCGCGAATTTACTTTATTGACCCAACGGCTGGGCGTATAGCCACTCTCATATGTGATACCGAGAATTAAGGGGGTAACACACAAGTGACAAATCATGACAATTCCTATTAATATACTCTGATTTTCACCATTTTGAAAAATAAATACATTTTCTCTACCTGTTGTGGATGCAGATCAAAATGTAATGTTTTCTATTTCTCATTGCATCATCTTTTTCACCAACTTTTAGCCTTTTTTTTTTATCAAACCAACTAATGCATGTGAGTTAAAACATTTTGCTTCCATTATTATATCCCCAGCAAACAGACGTTTGAGGGGTTATATGAACCTGTCCGTCTGTCCATGAGTCTTGTGATCGCAACTCCACCCAAATTGTTTAGCAGATTTCATTGACACACCCCACAATGATCACACAGCATATGAATATATGTATAAATGAAATTAATTCCAGTTTGGCATCTTCAAGGGGAGAGTATTAACTTTGTTATTAACTCCGCCAACAAAGTTGGGCAAAGTTTGTTTCACTCCTTATTTGTTTTTGAACAGCCTGTAACCCACAATTTTTCATATATCTTTATGATTTTTTTTTTACAGAGGATTCATATCCTGATAGGCAAGAACTGATTAAATTTTCAAGTTCAAACTCAGGAAAAATCTTGGAAAATTGGAAAACTCCCTTTCCTTTAACATTGAACGAATGTTCAAAATTCATAACTCTGTCAAAAAGATCGAATGCCTTTCATATATATCGACTGACAAAGTTTGATCTGGATCTGATCCAGATTACAGATTTTGTGGCCATTTAAATCTAGCATTGAAACCCCCATTTAATCTATGTACATTATATCTTAATCAGATGTGCCCCAATCACTCTCATATTTGAAAGTGAGGTGCAGACTGGCACTCATGATCACCTGACAGTTTGACCCGGTGTAACAGTTTATCTTGCCCCCTGGATAACTTACCCTCCCACACTGGATATTTTCAGATATCCAAGGTGGATATCTGATATCTTCAAGATATGTTTGTTAATAGAGTATAACAGTTGTTCTATCCTGATTGGGCCATATGAAGGTTTGGGTTAATCAGTGCTGCCCTGTAGGAATGTTGCCTGGTGGGGGGGTACTGTTACACCGGATATGATTCGGATTCTGGATTTTGTGGACATTTGAATTTAATATTGAAAAGCCCATTTTGTGTATATTTTGCATTATATCTCAATCAAAATTGCCTCAGCCACTCTCATTTTTCTCTTATGGATTTACCTACACCACCAAAATTGGATAGAGGTTCCAATTTTATGCCTGTTTGTCTGTCTTCCAGTTAACAGTCGGAAACCAAGTGCCAAAAAGCAATGACAAATTGTACATAGCAGAGATAACCAATGTTCTGTAAAAATTAAACTCAACAAAAATATAAACGCAACACTTTTGGTTTTGCTCCCATTTTGTATGAGATGAACTCAAAGATCTAAAACATTTTCCACATACACAATATCACCATTTCCCTCAAATATTGTTCACAAACCAGTTTAAATCTGTGATAGTGAGCACTTCTCCTTTGCTGAGATAATCCATCCCACCTCACAGGTGTGCCATATCAAGATGCTGATTAGACACCATGATTAGTGCACAGGTGTGCCTTAGACTGCCCACAATAAAAGGCCACTCTGAAAGTATATCTGAAAAACACTTCAGAAACTTGTGAAATAGAAAATTGTGAAAGTTTTGTGTTGGACTGTGTTATATTACAAGGTAGTTCACTATACTTCTGTTCCTTGTGAATTGAAGGCTGTAAGCATTAAATAACATCATCATCAAGCTGAAGCCTCAAAAATGACTGCTGAGGTCAAATTACTATTTTTCTTAATTAGCATTTATTATTGGTGCATGCACGTGTATATTTTTAAATGCAGTAACATTTTGTTCCTCACTGTTTCAACACAAAGTCTTTCGTCTGTGATTACATTCACAGTCTGTAATTTTACAGAGAGCCTATGATTAGCCTTTGTGTTTGCTCGAGGTTTATACGTCTGCATGTCAAGTGGTGTGCTTCAAGCAAAATAAACTAGTGGCTCAATAACTGAAAGCCATGAACAGAGTTACTGTGCTATTTTTGACTCACTCTCATTTCTTGGCTCTTCTATCTCTCGAGTGTTCCAATCAATCAAACACTGAAAGGTAGCGTGTGTGTCTGTTTCATCAGAAAACAAACACTTATTGTGCATATGCTCTTAAGTCACTGTAGATAGAAACAGAGAGATTGTTGCCCCACGCACCCAGGAAAGACAGAAATGAAAGTGCATGTTTGTGTCAGTGTGCATGGAGACTAATTAAACTAAATAAACATATCTGTTGCACATAATAAGGACCTGTGGAAGTAATATTTCTACAGAGGTCATGCTGAATAAATATGGTGCTAACAGCCTGTCTTTGATTTAGATTTTTTTTTTATTTTACGTAGTATGAATTTACATGGTCTGTCTCCATAGTGAAAAGATTGTTTTTCCCCTCATCACTTTATGCAGTTTGAGACAGAATTATGTTATTTTTTTCTCCAGACTTTTCCAAAAAAAAAAATAGTCATGTATAAATGCAGTGAGTGAATATGTGATTGATTGATAAACCCATCCAATTTAATACAATAACTGAAAAACACGAAATGCTGCAGCCCGTCACATTAAAACAGCCTATAAAGAACACAATATCTTTCCAATTTTGTGAAAACTTGCTGCATCAAATCAATGGGGGGTAAAAGGGCAGCTTTATTTTGTGTGTGTAATATGCCTTAGATGTGTCTGCCACCTGCTGGATGGATGATGGATTAGGAGCAGGTGTGGTTGTCAGTGAGAGAGACGGCGGTTAGAAGACAGCAGTTACATTCTAAAACTCAAATAAACACGGTCATGCCTCCACACAACTCTTCAGGAAGAATTTTTCTGTGAATTTAACCAGAAAAGAAAGAGAGCAAGGCACATGGTCGACGTTGGCACACTGGGACTGGGGTCTGTGAGAGGAGACGGTTTCTGTGCAGAAATGTATTAAACCAGAGATATAAACCCTTATTTTCTGACTAACAACATGGTCATGGGTCCTCACAACCCTCCAGATAGGATTTTGTATGAATGTAACTGTAGCAGACACTTCTTCATTCTCTCTCTCTCCCTCTCACTCTTTCTTTGTCTGTTTAAAATTCGAGTGGTTTTGAAGTTCCATTTCTGTCACTTCCAAACACGAGGTCTGGTGACCACTAATCACACCACTGCTTGCATGTTGCTTTTTTTTTTTCCTTCTCTAAAATGTGAACACGATTGTGAGGAATGTCTGGTTTGTGTCCTGCAGAGACCCCTGCTTGTATTTTTATTTTTTTTTAGGTGTGCATATGGACACTTCTGTCTTTCTCCCAACACTTACTGTAAAAGTCATCAATCTTAAATGCACCTTACTTTTTAAGAGACATGTGTTTACTATATTTGAGCGCCAAGTGATGGATGACTGTTGCGACTGAGCTTTGTGTTGTGGTCATCCTCAGCCCTGCGGAGTTGACCTCACTTCCTCAGTCCTCTAATCGCTTCCTTGGGTTTGTCCCAGAAGAGAGGTCAAGGCTGAATGACCTCAGACACACCATTAATTTTCAACCGCTTCCAGAGACACTCTACATGTGTACAGGTTCACATTAAGGCTGCGCACACACTCATATAGAAAGTAAACTAGGTTTTAATGGGTCAGTGTCTACAGGGTTTTATTTTGGGACATTTGAGCCAAAGGGACAGATTCAACTTAACGGGGCAGAAATTCTGTGAAAGGTGAAGATGAGTTAAAAGCGGAACATTTGTCAGAACAGATTAGTAACATCTCCCGTCTGTTCTTGATTTTACCCTCAGATAAACAACAAGGCATGTGGGAAGCTGACGGTGCCTCAGCAGGTGTCCAAAGATGTGGAGAGTCTGCAGCGGCTGGTTTTAGAGAGCCCACTTGGACAGACGTTTCTCTGTGAACACACCATCAAACGAGCCATCCTTTCCCCCAGGACCACGCTCATCAACTTCCTCACTGAGGAGTAATTGTTGGGTATCAAGGACTAATTTTGCAACTGTAAAGTGGATGCGTATGCCTGGCAATCAGTGAGTTAAAGGGTAAGTTCACTTTTTTCTTTTTTTGTGACATTAAACTCTTCTTAGCAATCAAGCCTCTGAGTGTTCAACCCACATTGATGATTACTGTGTGAGAAATTATCTTTTGAAAAAAAATATTTTGGAAGCACTGAATGACAGTGAATAGGGCAACTCTCACTCAAGTTACAATAACACTAACAGTCTACTGTATAATCATCAGCACCTCTGTGGGAATCGACATTTGAAGAAATATGGCTAGCCAGGTGTATTTTTTTCTAATATACCAGTTTATTAACTGCATCAGTGTAAGAAAGTGGTTCCACTCAGTTTCTTTCCTGCTTATCTCATACACGGGTTAGGTGGGATTTTTTTCAGAACTGTTTTACTAAAGTACATTATAATAAATGATGTAAAGGATTTAGTAAAACCAAAAACAAATGATTTAGTAAAACCAAAATTGGAATTTATTAATACAGTGCATCCAGAAAGTATTCACAGTGCTTCACTTTTTCCACATTTTATGTTACAGCCTTATTTAATTTTCAATTTCAATTTATTTTCCTTTATATAGCGCCAAATCACAACAGGGTTGCCTCAAGGCGCTTCACACAGGTAAGGTCCAACCTTACCAACCCCCAGAGCAACAGTGGTAAGGAAAAACTCCCTCTGAGGAAGAAACCTCAAGCAGACCAGACTCAAAGGGGTGACCCTCTGGGCCATGCTACAAACATAAATTACAGAAACAATTCACGGACAAATATACAAGAATTGCTGTTGGTGCACAGGACAGGAGGGTCGCCAACACAAATACAACTCCCATCTCTGGATGGAGCTGCACCTTAAACAGAGAGAAAAAACAGAATCGGGCATCAGAAAGACAAAAAATACTGTATAATTTGCCAGCATTAAACAACAAGAAAAACAGAGAAATACTAAGGTGATCGCCGGCCACTAACCCAAAACTTCACTAAAAGACCCAGAATTTAGGTAAAGTTGAGGCCGCAGCCCGCTCCAGTTACTAATAAATGAATTAAGAGTTAAAAAGCATAAAACAAAACTGTACCAGTATGCTAGCCATATGAAAGGGAAAAGAAGATTCAAAAATGGATGAAATTAACTTTTTCCTCACAATTATACACAGAATACCCCATAATGACAATGTGAAAAAGTTTTCTTTTTGAGATTTTTGCAAATTTATTCAAAATGTAAGGAAAAAATAAAAAAAACAGAAAATAAAAGAAATCACATGTACATAAGTATTCACAGCCTTTGCCATTAAGCTCAGAATTGAGCTCAGGTGCATCCTGTTTCCACTGATCATCCTTGAGATGTTTCTACAGCTTAATTGGAGTCCACCTGGGGTAGATTCAGTTGATGATTTGGAAAGGCACACACCTGTCTACCTATAAGGTCCCACAACTGACAGTGCATGTCAGAGCACAAACCAAGGATGAAGTTGAAGGAATTGTCTGTAGACCTCCGAGACACGATTGTCTCAAGGCAGAAATCTGGGGAAGGGTACAGAAACATTTCTGCTGCTTTGAAGGTCCCAGTGAGCACAGTGGCCTCCATCATCCATAAGTGGAAAAAGTTTGGATCCACCAGGACTCTTCCTAGAGCTGGCCGTCCTTCTAAACTGAGTGATCGGGGAGAAGGACTTTAGTTAGTGAGGGTGACCAAGAACTTGATGGCACTCTTTCAGAGCTCCAACATTCCTCTATGGAGAAAGGAGAACCTTCCAGAAGGACAACAGTCTCTGCAGCAATCCACCAATCAGACCTGTATGGTAGAGTGACCAGACGGAAGCCACTCCTTAGTAAAAGATACATGACAGCCCAACAGGAGTTTACCACAAGGCACCTGAAGGACTCTCAGACCATGAGAAACAAAATTGTCTGGCCTGAGGAGACAAAGATTGAACTCTTTGGCGTGAATGCCAGGCGTCATGTTTCATGGAAACCATTTCTGCAGTGAAGCACGGTGGTGGCAGCATCATGCTGTGGGGATGTTTTTCAGCAGCAGGAACTGAGAGACTAGTCTGGATTGAGGCAGAGATGAATGCAACAATGTACAGAGACATCCTGGATGAAAACCTGCTCCAGAGCACTCTTGATCTGAGACTGGGGGTGACAGTTCATCTTTCAGCAGGACAGTGACCCTAAGCACACAGCCAAGATATCAAAGGAGTGGCTTCAGGACAACTCTGTGAATGTCCCTTGAGTGACCCAGCCAGAGCCCAGACCTGAATCTGATTAAAAATCTCTGTAGAGATCTGAAAATGGCTGTGCACCGACGCTCCCTGTCCAATCTGATGTCGCTTGAGAGGTGCTGCAAAGAGGAATGGCAAAAACTGCTCAAAGATAGGTTACACCAAGCTTTGGCATCATATTCAAGAAGACTTGAGGCTGTAATTGCTACCAAAGGTGCATCAACTAAGTATTGTGCAAAGGGTGTGAATACTTGTGTGCATGTGATTTCTTAGTTTGTTTGTTTTTTATGAATTTGCAAAAATTTAAAAAAAGCATTTTTATGTTGTCATTATGGGGTGTTGTGAGTAGAATTTTGTGGGAAAAATCGAATTTACTCTGTTTTGTTAACAAAACAAATGTGGAAAAAGTGAAGTGCTGTGAATACTTTACGGATGCACTGTAACATTAAATAGTTGGCAGCGTTTTCTGGTAAGCTAGCAAAGCTGCAAGTGATGCTTGTTTGCTGTTAACTGAACCAGCTAACACTTTTTAACTCCCATACTTTACTGAACAATGAACACCTGCAGTAGAAGTTCACAGTATAACTACTAATGTGTTAATAGCACAGACTGTATATACTGGACAGATCTGTCATGATGTCACCGGTAGGTTTTCTCAAGAGCGGTTTGAAGCTCAAATGCGGTGGCTCTCGTTGATGTCTTGGCAGTGTCCGACTCTGTCTGAGTCCCATAAATGGGTAAAGAGGTGGAGCATAGGCAAGACCGCCGTATCCTGTCTGGGATGAATCAAACCCAACCCCAATCACCAATAATAACTTTAAAAGAAATCATAAAATGCATATTAATGACTGCACTGTACAATATCAGGTTTTGAAAAAATGTGCATTGTGTTCAGGTAGAGCTCTACTACACTTGCACTATTAACACCTGCGGATTTCCGTTTGTGATAAAAAGATTTGTCTCATGACATGATTAAGGGTGAGTAGAGGATCAGTTGCTAACAATGTTTAAGCATGACTAAAGTTCTAAAAGGTGAAGTTGTCCTTTAACACAGAGATATACAGTTTGTGAAAATGATAATAATTTAATGTAAATGTGACAAACTTTTAATTATATTTTCCAGTTTTTAATAAACAGTTCAAATAACAGTGGGTTTGCTGTTTCTCTGGTGGAATTGCCTCGTGAGAGTCAGGTGTTCATTCTGAATGTAATATTTTTTTATAATCATACATGGGTTCAGGCACTGTGAGATCTACATGCAGTGTTCCACATACAACCTCAGCTTCATGCCACTCTCTGCCTCGTATCTTGACGCCGTCACGTGGTCATACCTCTTGTCTTATCAGTCTTTGCTTCCGCATTTCTTTGCTGCTTTTAGCTGCAGGCTACTTCTGAGCACCATACATGGACCGCGGTCTGGCTCTGGGGCATGGCACTGATCCCTGTGACCCATGTCCTTGGATCTGTTGTCATCAGAAGGCTTGTTGGAAGTCAGTGAAAACTCCAATGCACTCAGGGATTTGACTCCTCAATGCCGATGCCTGTCCCTCAGCTCTCTGCTCAGCTTTGATCCAACATGACTGTGGCAGCAGCACCGTGATGACAGCACACACACTCCATTGACAACATAACTGCGTGCAACACCCATTGACCTATGTTTAATTAGTTGTGCCCCCCCCCCCCCCCCCCCCCATGAAGTGGGTGTGATCTTAAAAAAATAAAATAAAATCTCCAAACATTAAAACTCTCTTAAATAGCTATATTCATAGCTATATTTCTGCACCATCTAGCTTTATATTGTATTTTTCATATGCTGCCTTTATAATTGCTTATATTTCCTTTATTGTGTATCATTATTATTGTATTTTTACTACTACTTATCTATTTTATGTGCTGATTCTCTATATTGTTTGGCATTCACTGTGGGCAGCAAAGAAAGATTTTCATTGTACACAGAAACATGTTTCCTTACTGTGCATCTGACAATAAACTTTTATCTTAAACTAAGGTGTCTAAAAACTGTATTAAAGACAATGTGATACATCCTGAAAGGAACCTGTTTTTAGGTCTTTGAGAAACTACTCTTTTGTGCCACTTGTTTCCTTGTTGGCCTCTTTCACCCTCATTGGACGCATCTCACATGCAGGGGTTAAGATACTGACTTCCATTATAAATGTTACACACGTCTAAATTGTAAGCCTAGATTATGCTTGTAGCAGGAGGCTTTCTACGTGCACAGGCAGACTTTAGGGTCTTATCCAGGTTTTGCACAGTACGGCGCCTTTAAACAACCTGTAATGTGCAAAGACATTTTCACTCCATTTCAGACTTCATCACATTTCACTGGTACCAAAATAGATGGCAGCATAGTGTTGGGAGGGAGGAGGGGGTGATAATTGGTCTGCTTTGATAGACGGATGACCCGTGTACAGGGTCACTAAGGGTGCTTTCACACCTACTATGTTTGGTTTGGACTTTCTGACTTTTCAGTTTGCTCTGAACCAAAATACACATGAAAGCTGCCTTGGACCACAGTCCAGACCAAAGAACCATAATTTGGTGGGACCAAAAGTAGTGAGTGGGCTCTGTCTAGCTCAAACTGAACCAAAGGCCACTTCATTTTCAGTGTGTAAACAGTTTTTTGATGGTGTGGACCAATTAGATGAAGGTGAGGCAGGTTATCACTCACTCACTTATCTTCAACTGCTTCTCTAGTTAACGGTAGGCAGGTTATTGTCATCCTTTAAAAGTAGAAGATGAAAAGAAATGAAAGTAGTAACAGTCGTCGGAGCACATAGGAGGAGGAAGATACGCAGTTTAATTGCTATTTTGTCAGGAGAAGTAAATATAACTCATTGCTAAAATACCCTCAGCCGTATTAATATAGGAAACAGAATGTGACCTTTTGACTTCTTAAAATAGGTCAAGGTTAGCCATCTTTGAGCTTGTCCAAGGTCTGTATCCCAAAAATGCTCCCTCTGAATTTTAAGACCCTGGTAGTAATAGGACTGGACTTATGCTACGGACGGATGTAAGGCCTTTGCAATATCCGATGGCCTCGGGTAAAAATCAACTTGAAAAGTTGCATAAAAAGTTTCTGCATTCAAACTGAACTCCACATCACATTAAAAACAAGCCAGCATCCGACACACGACTACAAAATCAATTAATGTCAAGTATAGGGAGATACAGCCTACGTACCTGATGATGTTAGGATATAAGGACGTCATGGAAAGTTTTTTAGTGCAAATGCAAAAATGCAATGTGAGACCAAACATAAAAACATGAATCTTGCTCTGGACTTTCAGGTATAAAAAATGGCTGAAACTTTCCAAATTTTCACCAAATTTGTCAGAATAGACTTAGTGGGCAATTGCACCGTGACAGATGTTACATTTGTAAGGGGTCTGAGCCTTTTCAACCAGTCTTGCACTAAAAGTTGAAGCCAGAAGTCCCTAAGCTTGTGTGTGTGCACAGTTAAGGTCTTGAGGTATTTAGGCAGGGAAAAAAAGATATCCAGTGATGCTTCTCTTTTGTTGTGAAAAGAAAAATATGGTGTGACAGATGTTACAAGAAAAAGACATGAAAATTTCCTTAAACTTTATTTCAAACTTCTCTGAAAACTAACAAGGATTCATGATTGTGAACTCCAGGTATATGGGAGAAGTAGGCTCGCTAATATACTGACTGCAGTAGAGAACAAATATATGTTTGGCAGCACTGACTTCAGCGTTGTGAAAAATTCCGTGTGACTGACATTACATCTGATTCATTAACATGACTTGCAGATAAAAAGACATGTTTTCTGAAATATTTTACTGATTTGCTTAGGAAAAGATGAAATAATCCAATTATTGACCATTTTTTGCATCAAGTTACACTCTTCATGCATTTCTGGGTTTTAAAGGTTTTAGGAAATCTGAGAAAATAGTTTCCTCTCCCCCTACATGCCCTACCTTTCTAGAGATACATACAATAATAATACTATGTTTAACCAAAAAAATCAAATGTAAAAATCTGGCAAAAACTGATAACCAACCAATTTAACTAATCATTTAATAGTCAAAATTAATGTGGGAAAGGGATATTTCCCAATGAATTCAACTTGTATTATCAAGTTGGGGTTGTGACCTTTTTTCAGAATCCATAACTGAAAATAATTTTTTTCTGCTCATGTCCCATTTTAATGGAATTGTACTTGTGTAAATGTCACACACTCCCTTTGGCTAAATGTTCTGTAATTTTATGGTATACCTTTGAGTTGCACTCCGTGAGAAAACACACCTCATGCTGCACGACACTCTCCGAAGGTTACCAAACCCAGCCAAGACTGATAAAGGCTTAAAGTGATGTCTGATGAGATGGTTTAAAACGGCAGGTGTGAGATTACAGATGTAGTTCAGGTGAGCTATTTTTTTTCAGAAACTTTTACCATAGTTGGTGGTGAAAGTGTGGTTGGGGACACCACATACAGTCATTGGCCACTTCATGACTTACACCTTGCTAGTACTGGGTTGGACAGTTTGCCCATTAATTGTTCATTCCATAGAGTCAACACTTCATGACTCCACAAGGGAGGTGATGGTCTAGTGCTTAAGCGTTGGTCTTGAGGCCAGAGGATCCTCTGTTCAAACCCCAGCCAGACCAGGGAATCACTAAGGGCCTTTGGGCAAGGTCCTTAATCCCCATGTTGATCCCAGTGTGTAGTGAACACCTTGCATAGCAGCACCCTCACATCGGTGTGAAAACAGGCGCAGTCCAACAGTGTGCTGAATTGTTCCTCAGAGGTTTTGCACCACATTAACCCGACAGCATCACTCATTTGCCACATTTCACCACCACACCAGCCTGAACTGTTGATACAAGGTAGGATGGATCCATGCTTTGATGTTGTCAACCCTACCATCTGAATGTTGCAGCAGAAACTGAGACTCAGCAGAACGGGCTGTATTTGTTTTTTCCAGTATGCCATTGTCCAATTTCCTTTTCCCAGCTGATAGGAAGTGGTACCATGTGTCATCTTCTGCTGTAGCCTATGTGCTTCCAAATCTGCCATGTTTTGCATTCAGAAATGACCTTCTGCATATGTTGACCATCACGACTGGTTATTTGAGTTACCGTTTCAATTTTATCAACTTAAATAATTTTGGCCAGAAGATACTTTTCACCCAGAAAACTAGTTTTACTACTACATATTTTTTTTACTACTACTGTGTTTTCCTATTGGATGTTTTTTTCCTTTAACACCATCGTTCGTAGACCATGCAGATGACAGTATGTGTCAGTCAGCAGTTTCTAAAATATTCAAACCAGACTGTGTAGCACCAAAAACCATGGCAGGCATTCATTAATTCATTTGCTATACCTGCTTACTCCAATCAAAGGTCACAGGCATGTTCTGAGTAAAGAAATGAACCTTTCTTCCACATTTTTATAACTGGTAAGAACTTAAGCAGATCAAACACAAAAGTGCTGTGTTCTCAATTTTTAAAAAAATAAACATTGGTTTAAAAAAAATGTTTAGACATAGAGATAAATCATACCTTCCTTCCTGAACCTCAGAACCTTACCAGGAAAAGACTCACAGGAGAAACAGAATAACAGGAAGATAAACAAGGAGGAGAAAAAAGGGAATAAAGAGACAAATGCTGCATATCCAGACTTCTTGTGTTTTGTGTGTGATCTCAGTTTGGGTGAATTTTTATCTTGACTTGCTGCTGCTGCGGCACAAAAACAAAAAGAGAATTTATGAGAGCAACTCAATATTACAACGTTTTATCTTCTCTCGTTTCGTCTGTTGTGTGCCGTGTTGTCTTTCACACTTTCACACCTGATGTGCGAAATGTACAAAACAGAAAAAGATAACCCACAGGGGTAACTGTGAACCTTTAACTGCTGTAGTTATTGCACTTTAGCTACTAAACACGCCTGAACTTGACCTGCACGTTCAGCTGACAGCAGCACCGTAATCATTTTTAACCAGGAAAAAGCTTTCAAGTCTCAAACTCCAAAGCAGACATTTTTGGGAGCAGTGTTGCTGATGAATTCTAAGCTGTACCAGTGTGATTCCTCTCATTAATTTTCTTTCCAGCAGCTCCTGGAGTCATTTAACACTTTTTTTGTCAGCTCTCCCGTTTCCATGACGACTCAGATTATTATTGACCAAACAGTATTTCCCTCAAATGTACAGTGTGATTTCTCTGAGCGCCGTCCTCTTCACAGACTGTGCCGGTGGAAAGAAGCAGGGTGAGAGCCTGGACCAGGTTCTGTATCCAGAGGGTCACACGGTCACACCTCAGCTCATTATCTTTGGAGGTTGACCTCCAGACTGCTAATTTGGTCGTACGTTGAAGCACATTTTGTTCTGTGATCTCATTTTACGAGCAGATTTTTCAGGGAAACTTGACTCTGAGTGTGCATGTGAAGATGCTGCACTTCTCCATGATAAGTCATTCATTTTTCCTGTGAATGATGGAAATATGATGTCACATTCTATTAGCAGCTACATTTGCAGTTCTGATGTTTTCATACAAATGTAAAATATTTAAGACTACGAAGGTGTCCAAGTATTCACATATTCAAAGCTTGTTCAGATTGCTGCCTCAGAGCAGATGTTTTTATATGTGTGTGTATGTATTATTTATATATATATACATATATATACATAAAGGTCTATGTCTGTCTGTCCGGGATAAATTCCCAAACTATAATATGGAGCCCTAAAAACTATATATTCTGAATCATGACATGGGGAACAAACTGGTACCATTTTTTTAAAGGTTGAACTGAAAATTACCCCAAAATAGCCCTTTATGTAAGACCATACAGTGTTGTACCATGTGCTTTTCATGCTGCCACTTCTGTCTTTCTGTCCGGGATAAACTCCCAAACTATAATATGTAGCCCTAAAAACTGTATATATTCTGAATCCTCATGACACGGGGAACAAACTGGTACAATTTTTTTTTTTTTAAGTTGAACTGAAAATTACCCCCAGAATAGCCGGCTGTGGGTATGAACAGGCAGATTCAAATTTCTAGCCCTGTATATGTGTTGGCCATCTCTGTTTATTTAATCCCTTCCTTCAGCTACTTTATGTTCTCAACTGTTAAGCACCTGACTGTCCTGTACAACCCACTTTGCCTTCCTGTCTGAATACATTCATTTTATGTTTGTAAAATTGCAATGTAAAAACAGTGAAATACACCACTACCTCAGTTTTGATTCATTGATATTTACATTTACTGTTACCTACCTTTTGTGTGTAATTTTGTTATAAATTTGATTGCAAAACAAAGTCTGCATGAAGGACTTCAAATGTGTTTGTCTTTTAACCAAGTATTTCCACTTAGTTTGGGGAGTCCACCTCTTATAGTTCTGCTGGACAAACTTTAGCCCATTAACTGTTATATTTTTAAGACATCAGCATTACAAAAACAAATGTTGGGCAGTTGTTTTGATTAAAATGAGTGGCATTTGGCTTATGTCTAAAACAGGTTAACGTGGGCAGTGCTGGGTACCGCAGCTAGTGTGTGTGTGTGTGTGTATCTATCTATCTATCTATCTATCTATCTATCTATCTATCTATCTATCTATCTATCTATCTATCTATCTATCTATCTATCTATCTATCTATCTATCTATCTATCTATCTATCTATCTATCTATCTATCTATCTATCTATCTATCTATCTATCTATCTATCTATCTATCTATCTATCTATCTATCTATCTATCTATCTATCTATCTATCTATCTATCTATCTATCTATCTATCTATCTATCTATCTATCTATCTATCTATCTATCTATCTATCTATCTATCTATCTATCTATCTATCTATCTATCTATCTATCTATCTATCTATCTATCTATCTATCTATCTATCTATCTATCTATCTATCTATCTATCTATCTATCTATCTATCTATCTATCTATCTATCTATCTATCTATCTATCTATCTATCTATCTATCTATCTATCTATCTATCTATCTATCTATCTATCTATCTATCTATCTATCTATCTATCTATCTATCTATCTATCTATCTATCTATCTATCTATCTATCTATCTATCTATCTATCTATCTATCTATCTATCTATCTATCTATCTATCTATCTATCTATCTATCTATCTATCTATCTATCTATCTATCTATCTATCTATCTATCTATCTATCTATCTATCTATCTATCTATCTATCTATCTATCTATCTATCTATCTATCTATCTATCTATCTATCTATCTATCTATCTATCTATCTATCTATCTATCTATCTATCTATCTATCTATCTATCTATCTATCTATCTATCTATCTATCTATCTATCTATCTATCTATCTATCTATCTATCTATCTATCTATCTATCTATCTATCTATCTATCTATCTATCTATCTATCTATCTATCTATCTATCTATCTATCTATCTATCTATCTATCTATCTATCTATCTATCTATCTATCTATCTATCTATCTATCTATCTATCTATCTATCTATCTATCTATCTATCTATCTATCTATCTATCTATCTATCTATCTATCTATCTATCTATCTATCTATCTATCTATCTATCTATCTATCTATCTATCTATCTATCTATCTATCTATCTATCTATCTATCTATCTATCTATCTATACAGAGAGAGAGAGAGAGTGTGTGTTTCATCCTGTGAGAATATATACAATTTTTAATATATAGTAACAGACGATTGCTGCTGTTGCACTCGTAATTTAAATGATCCCCCCCTAAAACACAAACAAAAGGATAACAAAGATGCAAACTGTAACAGCAAGCATCAAACAGTACTTACTGGACCAGGAGGTCATGATTATGCTAGTCCTAGAAGTACACAGTTTGCCATGCATGAGCAACCCTGTTAAATAAAAGGTATGCATTGTGCTCCACATGCATTGAAAGGGCGGGCAGCTCAAGGATCAATTCCCCACAACACCAACAGGTAATGAGTGACCCCAAGTAATTCAGACCAATCACACCTCCTGCAGGAGCATGCCAGCTAAATGACTGCAAGAGAGAAGGTCCCAAACCTCAGAAAGAGGACAAGCTAATGTCCCATCTACATAACCCTGCCTACCAAGGAAAGAGCAGGTTATGGTACCCAGCACCACTGAATGCCTTGCGGATGATGACGCAGCACTGGAGCCAACAGGCAGAAATCCTCCCACCACTGGCACAAGGCATGCACCCATACAGTCAGGACCATGAGCTCACTAGGAACGATCAACACTACTCAGAAGTCCATCTCCCACTCCTCTAGCATGCCACCCCACTACCACTTCCAGCCAAAGCCAGACCTAATACCTTGAGCTCACCAAGCAACAGCAGCATCACCAAACACCCCTTCAACAGTCCACACCTACAGTGTATGTGTGTATTATGGACACAAAATTTTTGCAACCCCGTAGTCCAATGTCATATTCTGATTAGCTTTTCCTAGCAAACAATGAAAATCAATTGGATTTTGTTTGTTTGTATTTGATCAAAAAAAGGTCACCCATGATGACTAACATTGAAATTTTTTATACTCTGTTGCATTTGGATGGATTTCCAAGAACTAGAACCCTGGTTGAAAAATTAAAAAAAAAAGGGAAAAGCATGATGACTCAGCAATACAATTTCATCACCATTGAAGTCTTACAAATGCTAAGAATTTATTGAAAGCCAAGAGAGCTAGGCAACATTGCCCATATGCAAACAGGTTTTGCATAAGAGTACAAACATGGGTTCATGGGTGAATTGTTTTGGAGGTAGCTCAAAAGTGAGTTCACTTCAATTGCTCATGCATAAAAGTGCATCTAAATATGATACAGGAAGTTGTTCTTGAGGAAAAAATTAAAAAGTTGCATACAACCCCAAATTAGAAAACACTGGGATGGCATAGAAAATGCAAAAAAATACCATGATTCTTTGACTTCTATTTCATTGCAGACAGTATGAAAACAAGGACGAAGAGCAAGAGCACAAGCTGAAGAACGATGATATCTGATCCTTCAGATGGCACTGCATCAAGAACAGTCATTCATCAATAGCTGATATAAGTACATGGGTAATTAATTATTTTGGGAGACTTGTCAAGCGGTACCATACAGCATTACATTCACAAATGCCGCTTAAATGTTTACAGTGCAAAAAACTCTTTATATTAACCTTGTCCAGAAGCGGCATCAACTTCTCTGGGCTTGGTGGCATCTGAGTTGGAGTATCACACAGTGGAAAAGAGTATTGTGGTCACTTCAGTATTCCAGGTCTTTTTTGTTGTTTTTAACGAAGTAATGGAGGCCATGTGCTCCAGATCAAAGATGAAATGGACCATCCAAACTATTATCAACAGCAAGTCCAAAAGCCAGGGTCTGTCATGGTGTGGAGTTTTGTCAGTGCTCTTGGCAATAGTAATATCTACTTCTGTGATGGCAGCATTAATCCAAAAAAGTACATTGAGATTTTAGACCAACATATGCTGCCTTCAAGATGACATCTTTTCCTGGAATACCCGTGTGTTTTCAACAGGACAATGCAAAACCACATTATGGACACATTACAAAGGCATGGCTCCGATAGAAGATACATACGTATCCGTATACGTATACATCTCGTATGCTAAATTGGCCTCCCTACAGTATTGACCTACACAAATTAACAACTGGAGCTCTTCATCACTTGGTCCATACTCTTCATCACTCCTCCAAGCCAAAACGTAAGTGTTGTGAGAAGGAATAGCAACATTAGAAAGTGGTAAATGATTTAGCATCCCAACTTTTTTGGAATGTTTTGCAGGTCGTAAATGTAGGAATAGATGTATATTAAATGAAATGAAGTTGACACAAAACATGAAATATTTTGGGTTCATACTGTCTGTCATGAAATAGAGGTCAACTGGGATGTAGAATTAATTGTCTTTTTTCCATTTATTGTTGACTGATTTAACTAAACCCTGAAGGATGTTCAGTGAGTTAGGAATGTATTTGTTTTCACCCCTTGACTGTATCAGCTGGTCATAAAAGTACTTTTTGTCATTGTGTTGAGTGTGTGAATTTTTGCAGTCCATTATTTTGTCTTGTATTTTACTGAATTTAGCTTATGTTGCGAATTTCCGTTTAGCGAGTAAGGATTTAATTTAGTTCATATATGTATATATATATATAAACTTTTTGGATACAAAAAAGCTGATGTTTTGTAAAAAAAAAAATCCTGTGCCAAAATTGACTCAACCTTATTAGATAAATGTTGAATGTTTTTGTTAGATCTGTAAGAAGATATTGTCATGAATTACGGGAAGTGCTGTTGTATGGCTGGGGGGCCTGGCTGCATTTTGTTTCTGTCTTTTGTTTTTCCTTCCAGGTGGCTTGCATTTGGGACTGAGTGGCTGTGTTGCTGAGGTTATCAGGACCTCACCCTGATCACCTGCGGCTCGTCAGGACTCACAGCTGAGGTGCATCTATATGGATTGGAACATGGTGGCATTTAAGACTGGAGTA
The DNA here is from genome assembly GCF_902500255.1 of Thalassophryne amazonica. NCBI lineage: Eukaryota > Metazoa > Chordata > Actinopteri > Batrachoidiformes > Batrachoididae > Thalassophryne > Thalassophryne amazonica. The sequence goes on from NC_047109.1 coordinate 97,194,839, forward strand.
TACAGTGTGTATTTGCCAGAGACTCGACCTTGTGACCAGACGGGTGAGATTGTCGTCTCGGGAGCCATCTCATCATCAGTGGATGCAGAGAACGTCCAGGGTTTGATGCACGGTCTGTGAAAGAGGAGGAGGTGAGGTCTCACGTTCGTCAGCACACTTCCTGAGGTACGTTAGATTTTGTGACTAACATTTATACAGTCAGTAAATGTGGTGTCCCTCACACCTTTTTATATTGAGCTGTATGTTAGTCATGTATCGGCTTCCACTGCAGTGGAGTTTTGTGAACTGGATGTTCCATGCCTGCAGGTTGGGAAGCTGATTAGTAATCAAGCCAGGAAGTGTTTGCTGTTTGTACACCTTTAAGTGTTCTCTCTGTGTGTAGAGTGTGGACTCACATAATGGTTCCTTCTTTCACAGACTCGGTTTGTTGCGGCCACCTGGGGGGTGTCGGCGGGGTCCTTGGGTCCGAACAGCTTCTGGCTCCGGACGTTAGCGCTGCTGGGAGCGCACCACGCCAGACCGCACTTTCTGTTATTTTTGTATCACTGTTATGTATTAAATTCAGTTAGCCTTTGTACCGTGCTCTGCTTATTTCATACTGGGTCCTTCAAACGCTGGTCGGTTCTCTGAGCTGCGTCCGACACATAACAAGTGCATTGCATTCATTTGATAAATTTATTGTTTTTTTGGAGTAATTATTTGTGTTTTTCTGAGTAATTTATTTTTTGTCTGTTTTTCAGAGTAATTTATTTCTTGGTTTGTGTTCTGAGTAATTAAAATTTTTTTTGGTTTGTTTTTCCGAGTAATTTATTTTTAGGTTTGTTTTTGACTATTTTTTCTGTTTATTTTATTTTTTTTATTATTTTTTGTTGTTGTTGTTGTTTTGTTTTAACTATTTCTTGAGTCACCACATAGCCAGCCTGGATGCATTTCAAATGCATCATCCTGTATCCATGGAGTATACCATATCTGTCCCACTGATCCTGGAGAAAAACTGCAAATCAGGAAAAAAATTACTTTGAAAAACCAACCATAAAAATAAATTACTCTGAAAAACAGGAAAACTCAGAAAAAAAAACCAGAAATAATTATTCCAAAAAACAGTTAAAAAAAAAAAAAAAATTATTCAGAAAAATGCAAATAATTACTCTGAAAAACAAACCAAAAAATAAAAAAAAATTAAATAAACTTATCAAGTGAATGCAATACGCTTCCCTATGAAATAACTTTGATTCTTGTACTCAAAATTGTGTTTCAGGTATTTTTTAAATTAGAAAAATCAATCCATCAATGTGAATCTACAGTATAATCAAATGAACAGACGGTGGGTCAAATAGTCATCAAACTTACCAGGCAAACAGTCCAATAAAAGGCAGGCAAGGCTCAATGCACACAACAAGGGAGCGTAGGTCGGCAACTGGAGATCAAACACAGAGAAACAATGTGAGAGAGCAGCATGCAAGCAAGATAATCTGTCACTCGAGCGATGTCCTGTGTATGGTTAAATAGTGACGCAGTCAAAGGAGGAGGTGAGTGTGCACATGAAACCATAGGTCCATGCGCATGAAGTAAAGTCAAAAAACACACAAGGAAAGCAACATGGAGAGTTCACTACAACAAACAATAATGAGGTAAAATATCACTACAAAATCATCATAATAATAATGATAATAATAAAAAGACAGCAGAAGGCAGACACCAGAATCATGAACTGTGACAATTTGATGTTTCTTAAATTGTACCATCAACAGCAAAGAGTCTTTTCATCATACCACTGCACATCAACTGTAGCGTCCCACCATCATCATCATCATTCGGCTCACAAAAACGGTTTGAATATATTCGCTGTGGTTGGCAGCATTTTTCCCCATTTACAGAAATGAGTTCACCTGCAGCTTTGCTGCACTCAAAGTCTGCCTCATCTCAGCAAAACATTCCATCCAGGGTCAACACACAATGTGGAGAGGTCAGTGTGTGTGTGCAGGAATGTGTGATGTCATATTGCCAGAACAGAACGGGTACAGTGGCGGTAAACAACCCCTCCCACCACATGCAAAATACATGGAAGATTAAACATACAGCCACATCCATCACTGTTTGAAATGTCACATCCTTTTAAGAAGTCAACCACCAGCTATATTGTAATTCTGGAAGTACTCACTATGTCAAGAGCATGTCTCTGCAGTGTTTGTGAATTTTTGCAAAGCATTTGATTTGTTTGATCGGGTTGCTCAGAGGGACATCCTGAAATTTCACAGGATCCATAATAAGTTGCTGTACATCACAGCTAGCATTTACACATGTAGTGAGCGCACCGTGTGGAGTGGAGATGGTCTCTGACTTCTTAATGGTGAACTCTGGTGCTCCTCAGAGATGTGTTCTGGCTCCTGCAATGTTCAGTGGACACTTGGCCTGTGTGTCGATTAGGGGTGGAAACCGGTGGCTTCAGTTCCAATGTTGGCAAGAAGAGGTTTACTGACCTTGACTTCACGGATGATGCTGTTCTTTCCAGACTCAGTGGATATGTTGATTGCAGCAGCTGAGAAGTCGAAAGAGTTGACGTTTCCGGGATTGCAATTGTCTTGTATCAATATTAAGAGCCGTATGTTCTGTGACTTAAAGGACTCCACCATCAGAGATGTATCTATACGTGGTAAAAGTGTTGATCTTGGCTTTGATATCGAGAGATGCCTGGGAAGATTGAATAAAGTCATGAGGTCAGTGGACAGAGATATTTATGCCAATATCTAAGCAGGAGAACAAAGGCCCCAGACTTTAGCGTCCCGATTCATCTGTCAAATTACAGTAAAGGACTGTATAATTATGTATAATATGGACTTCTCATCTTCTTTGTATTATGTTGTTTGATTTTGTATTTTCTGTTTCTTCAGCATTGTAAAACTTTGCAAAACCTTGAAATTGTTACAATGGCCTAAATAGTGGGTCACCCCTTTGAGTCTGGTCTGCTTTAGGTTTCTTCCTCAATATCATCAGAGGGTGTATATTGCCTTACCACTGCCACCTGTGTGCTTGCTCTAGGGGTTTGTAAGGTTAGACCTTACTTGTGTGAACTGCCTTGAGTCAGCTTTGTTGTGATTTGGCACTGTATAAATGAAATAAATTGAATTGTATAATTTAAAGCCACATCAGGGTTGACCTCACCAGGACGTAAGGATGCTACTTTTGGCATGGAAACTATCTCATTCATTCATTTATTTTCTTTTCCAACTTATTTCAATGGATAGGCTGGAGCCTATCCCAGTGGACAAGCCGCCAGTCTATCACAGGGCATGCTATCTTGTGCTTTTGTTGAATTTGAGTTGGACTGTGGTATCAGAAAACATAGTGTCTGATAAGCACTCTGGTTTTATCCCAGCCTTTAAAAAAGAAAAAAAGAACAGCATTTAACTACGTTTAGCACCTACTCATTGTAGAAATGCAAAAATTGACAAACAGCAACACAACAATATCTGATATAACTTCAGTGGGGTATATACACACGCAGCAAATGAAACAAAAATGTGTCACTTATGTGACAGCACAAAATCAGTGTGTTTGTGAGACATAAGGGTTAATGATGTAAGCAGTGTTCTAAACTCATCAGCAGTCATTCAGGGAACAATCAAACTCTGATTATATGATTTCAACAAATTTTGGGGTGGTAATGACAATTGGTTGCTTCACAAATTGTTGGGGTGGCTCTGCCCCCCCTCAGCCCCCAAATGGATCCGCCCTTGCTAACCTGTTTCCCTCCTTGAACGTTGTTTAAAAATACATTATATATACGTGTATTTTACACCATTTTAGTGTTCTTCTAAACAAACCCATCACTTACTGACTTTGTCTTTCCATTATCAATGCAAAATTGTGAAGCTTAAGGACAAAAGCTGAAGCTTTTTTCTTTTTTTTTTGCTGATGAGTCAAACTGCTGTGGTTATTTTTAAAGCTAACGCAGGATGTAACTCTCCGCTTTTGGAGCTGTGGGGAGGAGGAGCAGGCGATTAACTGCCCACAATGAGAAAGTTCAGCTATTTTCAAGCGAAACGTAGGAAGTCAGCGACCAACACTTTTATGATTAATGACACACGGACGGTAATTCACACAACGCTTCGTTTGAGCGCTGCGCCTTTAAAAAACAAACGGTTCCCGTTTGGGTCCCAGCTGTCGGCCGGTGGCCACGTCCCAATCCGCTCCAAAGCGCCCTACCTACGGTGTCGTTGTCAACGACAAGGCGTGATAGTTTTTTTTTTTTTTTTGAACGACCTATCAAGTGATTTTTAACTACTTTAAAGTAGTTTTTCGTGACTACTTGGCTGCTGCGGAGGATGAAGTTTTGAATGAGATGTCGTAGCAGGAGGAGGGGGCACTTTTGGGGGGCTATCAGATTTGGAATCTGCCGCATTTATAACCAGAGAGACGGCGGCTCGCTGAGGACACAGCGAAACGGGACGGACACGTTCAGCCGACAGAACGCCGAGTTTCAAACTTGGAAGTGTTCAGAAGTTTTTTTAAATTTTCTTTTACAAAGGACCGAAAACTTGGAAATAAGAGTGGGGTAGACTTTCCATCTGCTTCTGGATTCATGTCTCCTGTGAAGGCTGCTTCACTGTAAGCTTCTAACTCACTTTTTTGACTTTACCCGAGTAGGACTCTCAAAATGGATAAATACGAGGATTTAGGACTGGAGGCAAGTAAATTCATCGAGGATCTGAACATGTATGAAGCATCCAGAGATGGATTGTTTCGGATGAGGAGGGACGCAGGAAATAATCCAGATTTTGAAGAGACAAGAAGAGTGTTTGCCTCTAAAATGACTAAAATCCACATGCAAAAACACCAAGAGGAGATGGCAAAGAATCACCTGGCCATGAAGATGAACGGAGGCCACAATAGCACCTATTACACCAAAGACCGACCGCCCATCAACAGCTCCAGGCAGCCGGGCGAAGCGGCAGCAAAGCCCCCAATCCTGTCTGGTCCTGGAAGTCCATACACACAGTTTGATGGCCAGAAACCGTATAACAATTACGATAATAACCAACCCAACTCTCCTACCAGCCCAGGGAACCCAACTCAAGGTGCACCAACACTTGGGCGCCCAGTTTGGGCCCCATCCAAGGAGAGTCCGCTTTCTCCATCTTTTGTTGGGAGCAGCAGTGCACCTCCCGTTACCAGTAGCCTTCTATCACCGCAGAATCAAGCTCCAACACCTTCAGAGAGCCGGAATTCATCCTCCACTGCTGGGACAGCCAGTGTATGGGCTGGAGATCTGGCAAAGCCAGCTGTCATCCCTGCCTTGCCCCTGAGTGCTTTCACAGGAGAAACGGAGCTCCACGTGCAGCAGCCTCCTTACCCGGCACCATCTCCAACTTCAAGGCCCTTACCGGGTTCGCTTGACCCTTACCACAATGGTCCAGTGGCAGCTTCCTCGCTCCTGCCTGCAACTCCTGACTCCCCTTCGCCAAAAGGTCAGGTCACATCCCCGAACCCTGGACATGTCTCCAGAAGCAGCAGCGGGGGTCAAGGTCAGAGCCACATACCCGGCAGTGGACAGGCGATTTATAGTGAAACTGAAGGCCTGTCCTCCCCTAAATCTCTGCCGCTGCCCTGCCTGTCTCTGCACATGCAGCCACCTGAACAGGGCCCGTCAGCAGCTGAAATAAAATTAGAAGCTCTCACTAAGCGGCTAGAAAAAGAGATGGATGCCCAGCCAAAGGCTGACTACTTTGGTAAGCCTGTTTAGTCTGTCATTTAGACCGCTGCTCAAAAGCCCATTCAGTGACAGAACTGCCCACCCACAGCTCACGACGTTAACCCACATGTTTTCAATTTAATATATTTACCTCTGTCAAAGAGGAAATCTTCTGTTGCATTTGTTAGTTTGTTGGTTCCTTAGTTAGTCAGCAGGATATAAATTTCATGTCCTTCTATTGGAGACAGCTTGGGTCAAGGAAGGTTGGTTAAGTATCAGGCTTAGAAGATCCACATCAAGGGGCAAATTTGGTCTTTGGTTTTCAATTCTAATTCCTTTGATCCTGCCTGTGATGTTTAATAAGAATTCCTTTAATCCTGGTGCAGAGCTTATCTTTGATTTTTGATTGTAATCCTTGGAGTCTGCAATCACATTGCTGATTAAATTCAGTGGTGAGGATTATAGAGTATTTTATGACCTTTCTTCTTGATTATGAGCTCTAACCAAGACAGAAAGAAAAATGTGAAAAAACACAACTTAGTCAAACAGGTGAGTGATAAGAATCAAAAGCTCAGCAATTAGGATTGAAGTTCAACAATCTGGATCAAAGCACAGCAATGAAAGATAAGTGAGCAGGATTAGTTTTCTCTGGGCCCCTCCCCAATCGGACCGGGAGTGACATGTTTAGCCGCATGTTCTCCTTGAATTGCTGGCTGTCTGAGTGGTGTCCAAAAAATGAGGTGGGCTTCATAGATAATTGGCAAAGCTTCTGGGGAAAACCTGGTCTTGTTAGGAGAGACGGCATCCATCCCACTTTGGATGGAGCAGCTCTCATTTCTAGAAATCTGGCCAATTTTCTTAAATCCTCCAAACCGTGACTATCCAGGGTTGGGACCAGGAAGCAGAGTTGTAGTCTTACACACCTCTCTGCAGCTTCTCTCCCCCTGCCATCCCCTCATTACCCCATCCCCGTAGAGACGGTGCCTGCTCCCAGACTACCAATAACCAGCAAAAATCTATTTAAGCATAAAAATTCAAAAAGAAAAAATAATATAGCACCTTCAACTGCACCACAGACTAAAACAGTTAAATGTGGTCTATTAAACATTAGGTCTCTCTCTTCTAAGTCCCTGTTGGTAAATGATATAATAATTGATCAACATATTGATTTATTCTGCCTAACAGAAACCTGGTTACAGCAGGATGAATATGTTAGTTTAAATGAGTCAACACCCCCGAGTCACACTAACTGTCAGAATGCTCGTAGCACGGGCCGGGGTGGAGGATTAGCAGCAATCTTCCATTCCATCTTATTAATTAATCCAAAACCCAGACAGAGCTTTAATTCATTTGAAAGCTTGTCTCTTAGTCTTGTCCATCCAAATTGGAAGTCCCAAAAACCAGTTTTATTTGTTATTATCTATCGTCCACCTGGTCGTTACTGTGAGTTTCTCTGTGAATTTTCAGACCTTTTGTCTGACTTAGTGCTTAGCTCAGATAAGATAATTATAGTGGGCGATTTTAACATCCACACAGATGCTGAGAATGACAGCCTCAACACTGCATTTAATCTATTATTAGACTCTATTGGCTTTGCTCAAAAAGTAAATGAGTCCACCCACCACTTTAATCATATCTTAGATCTTGTTCTGACTTATGGTATGGAAATAGAAGACTTAACAGTATTCCCTGAAAACTCCCTTCTGTCTGATCATTTCTTAATAACATTTACATTTACTCTGATGGACTACCCAGCAGTGGGGAATAAGTTTCATTACACTAGAAGTCTTTCAGAAAGCGCTGTAACTAGGTTTAAGGATATGATTCCTTCTTTATGTTCTCTAATGCCATATACCAACACAGTGCAGAGTAGCTACCTAAACTCTGTAAGGGAGATAGAGTATCTCGTCAGTAGTTTTACATCCTCATTGAAGACAACTTTGGATGCTGTAGCTCCTCTGAAAAAGAGAGCTTTAAATCAGAAGTGTCTGACTCCGTGGTATAACTCACAAACTCGTAGCTTAAAGCAGATAACCCGTAAGTTGGAGAGGAAATGGCGTCTCACTAATTTAGAAGATCTTCACTTAGCCTGGAAAAAGAGTCTGTTGCTCTATAAAAAAGCCCTCCGTAAAGCTAGGACATCTTTCTACTCATCACTAATTGTCTGAGTTATTCTCATTAGTTACTTCATCCAAACCATCAACATGTTTATTAGACCCCATTCCTACCAGGCTGCTCAAGGAAGCCCTACCATTATTTAATGCTTCGATCTTAAATATGATCAATCTATCTTTGTTAGTTGGCTATGTACCACAGGCTTTTAAGGTGGCAGTAATTAAACCATTACTTAAAAAGCCATCACTTGACCCAGCTATCTTAGCTAATTATAGGCCAATCTCCAACCTTCCTTTTCTCTCAAAAATTCTTGAAAGGGTAGTTGTAAAACAGCTAACTGATCATCTGCAGAGGAATGGTCTATTTGAAGAGTTTCAGTCAGGTTTTAGAATTCATCATAGTACAGAAACAGCATTAGTGAAGGTTACAAATGATCTTCTTATGGCCTCGGACAGTGGACTCATCTCTGTGCTTGTTCTGTTAGACCTCAGTGCTGCTTTTGATACTGTTGACCATAAAATTTTATTACAGAGATTAGAGCATGCCATAGGTATTAAAGGCACTGCGCTGCGGTGGTTTGAATCATATTTGTCTAATAGATTACAATTTGTTCATGTAAATGGGGAATCTTCTTCACAGACTAAAGTTAATTATGGAGTTCCACAAGGTTCTGTGCTAGGACCAATTTTATTTACTTTATACATGCTTCCCTTAGGCAGTATTATTAGACGGTATTGCTTAAATTTTCATTGTTACGCAGATGATACCCAGCTTTATCTATCCATGAAGCCAGAGGACACACACCAATTAGCTAAACTGCAGGATTGTCTTACAGACATAAAGACATGGATGACCTCTAATTTCCTGCTTTTAAACTCAGATAAAACTGAAGTTATTGTACTTGGCCCCACAAATCTTAGAAACATGGTGTCTAACCAGATCCTTACTCTGGATGGCATTACCCTGACCTCTAGTAATACTGTGAGAAATCTTGGAGTCATTTTTGATCAGGATATGTCATTCAAAGCGCATATTAAACAAATATGTAGGACTGCTTTTTTGCATTTACGCAATATCTCTAAAATCAGAAAGGTCTTGTCTCAGAGTGATGCTGAAAAACTAATTCATGCATTTATTTCCTCTAGGCTGGACTATTGTAATTCATTATTATCAGGTTGTCCTAAAAGTTCCCTAAAAAGCCTTCAGTTAATTCAAAATGCTGCAGCTAGAGTACTGACGGGGACTAGAAGGAGAGAGCATATCTCACCCATATTGGCCTGTCTTCATTGGCTTCCTGTTAATTCTAGAATAGAATTTAAAATTCTTCTTCTTACTTATAAGGTTTTGAATAATCAGGTCCCATCTTATCTTAGGGACCTCGTAGTACCATATCACCCCAATAGAGCGCTTCGCTCTCAGACTGCAGGCTTACTTGTAGTTCCTAGGGTTTGTAAGAGTAGAATGGGAGGCAGAGCCTTCAGCTTTCAGGCTCCTCTCCTGTGGAACCAGCTCCCAATTCAGATCAGGGAGACAGACACCCTCTCTACTTTTAAGATTAGGCTTAAAACTTTCCTTTTTGCTAAAGCTTATAGTTAGGGCTGGATCAGGTGACCCTGAACCATCCCTTAGTTATGCTGCTATAGACGTAGACTGCTGGGGGGTTCCCATGATGCACTGTTTCTTTCTCTTTTTGCTCTGTATGCACCACTCTGCATTTAATCATTAGTGATCGATCTCTGCTCCCCTCCACAGCATGTCTTTTTCTTGGTTCTCTCCCTCAGCCCCAACCAGTCCCAGCAGAAGACTGCCCCTCCCTGAGCCTGATTCTGCTGGAGGTTTCTTCCTGTTAAAAGGGAGTTTTTCCTTCCCACTGTAGCCAAGTGCTTGCTCACAGGGGGTCGTTTTGACCGTTGGGGTTTTACATAATTATTGTATGGCCTTGCCTTACAATATAAAGCGCCTTGGGGCAACTGTTTGTTGTGATTTGGCGCTATATAAAAAAAAATTGATTGATTGATTGAGGATTAGATGTCAGTAATGAGAGTACAAAGTCAGTAACCAGGATCAAAAGTTTAGTGATCAGACATGAGTGACCAGATGTCAGGAATCAGGATCAAAGTTGGGGGTCAAAGGTTAGAATCAAAGGTCAGTCCTCAGAGATGAGTACTTTAAATGGGGTCAAAGGTAAGCAATCAGAAACAGGTGAGTGATCAGGATCAATGGCCAGTGCTCAAAGATGAGTGATCCGGCTTAGAGGTTAGCATTGAGGATCCAAGTAAAGATCAAAGGAATAACTTGACACTGAAAGCAAAGCTAAAAGGAAAATGCCAACAGAGGATAGCTGGATCATGGCGAGGGTATGGACTTTTTGAGGAATGGAAATAGATTTTTTTATTGCTATTTGTGTCATCATTTATTTTATTGATCCAGTTCTGTATCAGTTCCCTTAACTTGGGATGATCATTCTCTGTGAAAAATGTGGGTCTGCAGAGGTTTTCAGAGTCATTGCCGCTGTTTCCTTGTTAGTAGATGTAGACTTTGGCACCGTGATGTCAGAATTCATGGCAAACATGACTTTGTGTAAGAGGTTTTGCAAAGTGGGACTGTGAGAGAAACATGCAGACATTTATAAGAGGAATGGACAGTGCATGAGGCCTACAGTTCCAGTGCACTAAAAAAATGGAGCCAGTTCTTGATTCCCAACCACATTTGATCATTTTCTTCTTTTCTTTGTCTTTCATTTATTATTCTGATTGCCTTCTTTATGGTCTTTGCCATAAAACTGCACACTCCTAGAGGCGGTTTCTGTCCCATTATGATTTGTGTGGAATCAAGAGCAAACACCTTTCCAATCTGTTTCATCTCTGCTTTAAAAAAATGAATCATTGTCTGTGTTCTTGGCTGTCTTGCAGAAAAATGTGAGGTCTGCCCGGATTGAACAATGTTACTCTTTTGTCTCCTTTCAGCTTTCAGTGACTTGATAGAATGTTTTTTTTTTCCCCTCTTTATTTATGAAATTATTTCTCAGACCAGTATTTGCACATTCCTCAGTGCTCTTTTGTGAGTCTGTCATGCATGATTGTGCATATGATTCACAAATGCACTTATGACTATTTTTGACCATGTCAGTTGGTACTTAGGATATTTTAGAAATGGGTAACATTGAGTACTTTTACATGGTTCCGAATGTTCTGCTTGTCATTTTCTTTATGGTTATTCCTGGTTTCCTCTAAGCTACCATGTTGTCTGAGCTACATGTCGCACCAATCCAACAGTACATAATGAAGGGAAAAAACCCGAAAACAAAACAAAAAAAACCCTGTTGCACTGGCCTATAAGTCACGTATATTTTTGAAAAAATGGTGCAATTGCTTCATGTGCCAATAAGCAAAATTAATTTAATTGGTGCATTATGTGCAGTGTTGCCACAGTTTCAGGGGTCGAAATACATTTTTTAAGCTACTTGCACTTGTGCTAGTAACAAAAAAATTACTTGCACCAAAAAAAAGTTACTTGCACAACCAAAAGTCAGTCTTATATCAATCTTAAAACTCCTCCTCTGATGTGTCAGACTCTTCCTCTCTGGGGAGAGTTTGAGGGGAGAGCAGCAGCAGCAGCGGCAGACACTTTTTTTTTTTAATGTGCGCACGCGAACGAATCGTCCGTGAAGATTATTTTATTTATTAACTACACAGATGTATAATAAAACAAATGGTGACTGGTTTATAACACAATTATGACAGAGGTTGAGGGCAGAGAGAGCGAGGAACTACGGAGCCCTGGAAGTGTCATCGCAAAATGTTTTGCATGTGGAGAGAATGTGCGCACGTTTTATGATATTGTGCGCACGTTTTATGATATTGTGCGCACGTTTTAAGCATTGTTTGAGTAAAACAAGGGCACGATCTACTTAAACGTGGCCACAATTTGTAAAACATGCACTCAATTATTCAATATTGTCTTGACACATAAATGTTGACTATTAGCCAACAAACCAGGAGACAGTGTAATACATTTCCCCATTAGAAATGGATCTGGTCAGGGTATATCATGATGGTTTGGGCGTACAAGGACCTACAGAGAACTTCAGCTACCCAGCATGGCATCATCTGGAGTTTAAGCAAATTAAAAAGGATGCTGAGGGCGAAGCGTCTCCCCGTCGTGAGGATGACAATTTAGGTCATATTATGGAGTTCATTTTGGACGAAAGGAAAACGTGCGCACGTTTTATTAATTCGAGGGCTCAATTAAAGGAAAACGTGCGCACGAATTATCACAGCCAGGAAAACGTGCAAATCTTTTATTAATTTGAGAGCACATTTTATTAATTTGTGGGCTCAATTAAAGGAAAACGCACAAATTATCATGGCCAGAAAAAATTATCACTTTAAGTGACCTCTCCCGGGTTCCGTAAAGGAACCGCAGCGGCAGCCACTTTTTTTTTCACGTGCACGCGCAAACTAATTGTCCATGAAGATAATTTTATGAACTACACAGATGTATAATAAAACAAATGGTGACTGGTTTATAACACAATGATGACAGAGTTTGAGGGCAGAGAGAGAGAGAAGAACCACAGCGGCGGCCAGTTTTTTCTTTGTTTACATGTGTGCGCAAACACAACAAATAGAGCACAGCAACTTGCTCCGTGTGTGAGAGTCATAAAATGCAGGGAAGATGAAGACAACACACTGGAAATTGTTTTTTATTTATTTATTAATTTATTATTTATTTATTTATTTATTCCTTTATTGGTTCATTCTACTGGTGCTTATATTTGATAAAACCTGGGTAAAGTTACTTGCACCAGTGCTAGTGCATTATAAAATTACGTGCACCGCTCGAATCATACGTGCACAAACTAGCACATGCACGTACTGTTTTGACCTCTGCCTTGAAAAGTAATGTTTTTGTTCCTTTATGCAGTTACATAATTAGCAGCTTTATGCAGTTACTTTACTAGCAGCTGCCGACAACTTGTAACTAATAAGTAATGTAACTAATAAGGTAACTAGTAATCTGACTTGGTTACTCTTAAGATTAAGTAATCAGCAAAGTAACTAATCAGCAAAGTTACTTGTCTGACTAATCAATTTTAAAAATAACCAAATTAGATAGTTACTTTATTAATTACATTTAGCAGCTGCCTACTTTGCAGCTGCTAATGAAGTAACTGTATAAAGTAAGTGTAAAATGTACCTGTAAAAAGTAACTAATAAAGTAACATTTAAAATTTACTGTGTCAACACTGATTATGTATAATGCAAACACTGTGTTAGCGAGCAGCAGTTAATGGGTTTATTCATATCATTGTATGGGGCACAAAGAACTCAAGACTAAACTGCGTATTGTCATTACTGAGCAGACAAGAACATTTGTTCAGAGCTAAACCTGTGCATGTTTACCTTCCTAAATGTAATTAAATGTTTTGAAAATCTTATACATTTTTAAAACATTGCAAGGGTGGTGGCCAAGTGGTTAGCATGCTTGAAGTCAGTGTCGAAGGTTCTGGTTTCAAACCCCAACCCTGCCACATTTCTCCATGTAATGTGGAGTTGCATCAGGAAGGGCATCCGGTGTAAAACTTGTGCCAGTTCAACATGCAGCCCTACCTTGAATCTGCTGTGGTGACCCTGAGTGCAAACAAGGGAGCAGCTGAAAGGACTTACTTCACACATTTTAAAAAAAGTATTGTTAGCTTTACCATAGCCTAGCTCTCTGGTGTTCTGACTGTCCCACAAAGTCCAAACAAGCGGAGTAATGAGTAATATGAAGGTTATTCCTTTTTTAAAATTCAAGACCATGGTCTTTCAGTTTGAGAGCATGGATTATTAATTTCATTCATTGTTGAAGACTCAACACATCCTTCTAATTCAGATCTTCTCCTTCTTGTTTTATGGAGGTTGGCATCCAGCTTTATGGTTGTTTACCACCGTCATCTTCTTTGGAGTATGGGTCAGACAGTATCTCATTCAAATCAGTATACAGGACCAGCTTGTCACATGTGTGGCAATAGATGATAATACAGCATTTTTTTTTTCCATATTTGTTTTCCATATTTGTTGCTTCAACATATATGTTGCAGGACTAGCCAAACATGTAGCTAAAAAAAAAACCTAACAAACCCTGACTTGTAGTCTGGGAAATAGGATAACTTTGCCATAGATGAATAAGGGTGCAATTTTTCCCCCGAGATGTAGGAAAGGAGAGTACCGTTATGGAATTAGATTTGTGTCAAGAGTGTTGCAAAAAAATTCAGAGGTATGAAACAAAATCGGTGGTGTGAAAATATAAGGAAATGCAAGTATTCAACTAAAACTACTTTAAAAAAAACCCCACTTTCTTGTGTTGTGGGGGAATGCAGCAGGTAGTTGGTTACTTTAAAGAGGTGGGGATGGAGTGGTTGTCTGCCTGGGTGGTCTCCATCCAGGACCTAAGGTGTTTATATACCATGCACTAAAACACACCTGACCTGACTGAGTCTTTTGATTTGAAAGGGTTGGCATCAGGTTTTTGAGTAACACTTGCAACAGTGATATGGTGACTGCAAAAACTATACACTTCATTGAAACGTCTCTTTATGAATAGTTCAGGAAATAGACTAGTTCATTTGGTTCCTGTTTTCAAATAATTCTAACCCCATATGGAGTCCTGTTACTGACATTGTACTCCACACTTTTGGTTAATAAAAACAACAACAACAACAAAAAACAACAACAAAGAGAATCAGAGATGAAGAGGAATGTCCATCCTCAGAGAAATACTTTTGTATCTGCATGTCACCGCCTGCAGCAGGACATCTGGATCTCTTTGGTCTTTGGTAGCGCTGTCAGGAAATTAATGCAACATTGGTTCAACAAATACAGTTTTGTGAGATCAGCTGACAGGTTTTTGTTGCAGTTTGCATTTTTCATCACAGCTGCTCCTGCTTTTTGGGATTCAGTGGTGTAAGAAATAGTGGAGCAGATAAGTATGACTTTTGGCCAGAATTGTTCACTTGGTGATACAAGTATCAGATTTGGCATGAATGTTCTTTATAAATCAGTGTTTGTGGGGAAAAAAAAGGTGCTGGCCACTTGAAAATCCAGTATGGTGGCTGGGTAGGGGTCAGTGAAGAATTAATTACACAGGGGTCAAAATTTAGAAATGCTCCAATCATATTGAAAAGTATAACACAGTATTGTCAGATCATAAACAGCAAGAATGGTGACAAAGGTCAGTTTCAGTTTGTACAGGGGTCAAAAGTTAAAGTTGCTCTAATTTTTGTAAAATGTGATGCAAATTATTGGTTGAGTTAATAGGGTTTTCAAAAAAGAATAGTTTGCACCATCTGCCATGCTTAGTTGTCACGTTACAGGGTAACATATCTCACATGTCAGACATTGTTTGACTTTTACTTTGCAAACCAGTCATTCAACACGGTCAAAACTATTCAGTGTATTAATCCAACTAGTTCAATCAATAATTTGCACCACGTTTTACCAAAATATGAGCAGCTTTAACCTTTGATCCCTGTACAAACTGAAAGTGACCTTTGTCACCATTCTTGCTGTTGTTGCTCTATAACTTCAGAACATTCAGTTTTAGATAGTCCAAACTATACCTTTTTGGAATATTAATGATCAGGCAAATACTGTGTTATACCTTTCAATATGATTGGAGCATTTATGTGTAATTCTTCATTGACCCCTACCTGGCCACCATATTGGATTTTCAAGTGGCCACACTCAAAAAAACCCCAACTCAATTCAATTATGAGCAGGATTTCCATCTAATAAATATGTCACCCCCAACTAAATTTAAATTATCTTGCATGGATGTGCCTTATCTGAGTTGGGGACTACATATATTTAATAGATGGAAATCCTGCACATAATTGAACTGAGTTCATCCAATGAGTCGGTTTTGTGAGCGCAGCACTTTTTTCTCAAACATTGATTTATGAGAACATTCATGCCAAATCTGATGCTTGTATCACCAAGTTAAGGATTGTTTCAGTTATTTGCTGCACTAAAATACTGTATTAGTAGCAGGAGGGTGTTTCAGAGAGAGCTGGTGCTCATGTGTTGTCCAGGTGTTCAGAGTCATGGCGATGCACAGAAGTGGGATGTTCAAAAGACGGGAAGAGAGCGTGTGAGTTGTATAACTGTGTTTGAAGCCCCGCACGTGCACCGCCCACCCCCACCTCCTTACCTAAGGAATTTCCTGCTGCCGTGTCACGACTGTAATTCAGCATCTCTCTTCAACGTTCTGCTGTGCTTAAACTAGATCACTTTGGTGCACGTCACCGTCACAGTGAGAGTCATCACCAGCACACGAACATGAATATTATGGATATGGGGGAGCAGATAATGTGCCTTCAGAAACTAAACCACTCTTGCACATTCCCACATAACCCACACACACTTCCTGTATGGAGTTTCCCAGTAGAATGTTGCTCATCTTCTGAGTCATAGTTTCATACCAGCAATTAAAAAAAAACACTTTGTGTACTATTGTTTTGGACAGAAAAGTTATTTTTTTGTAGCAAGGTCTTCAAAATTATGCATCAGAAAATGTGATGTATCATTATTTTTAGTTTGCCTTGCGACAGACTGGCATCCTGCTCAGTGTGCACGCCGCCTCACGCCCTATGACTGCTGGGATAGACTCCACCCCGTGACCCTTTATTTGGAGAAAGCAGCTATATAAATTGGATAGATGGATTATTTTTTGTTTTGAAATGATAGCTGATCAATACCTGTAATAATCAAACATTTAAACTAATGAAGAGAAAATTTTGACATCTCAGCTTCTCAGATTTGAAGCTGAGATGATCAACAAGGCACATCAGTCTCGCTCTGTTTAATACAGCCCATGTCAGTGTCACAGTCAGTGCTGCAGTGAGGCAAGTTTTAAAAACACATTTCATTCTCCTTCAAACACGTACCACGTGTTTCTGATGAAAGGTGCATGTTAAAAGCCCGTCTTACTGGCTAATCAGGTATTGATTTCCAAAAAAATAAACATCTTTGCGTCTGTTTTTCTCTGAGTAACAGAGATGTACAGGTGCGTAGCCAGAGGGGTGAGGGGATGAATGCTCTCCCTACCTCCCCTCTACCTTAGAGTAAAGGTCCACTTTTGAAGACATTTTTTTCACTTAATAATAATACTAATAATGAGAATTAATGTTTTTTAACAACTAAAACATCATTCAATCAATACTACTCTGAGTGTCCTAGTTTTACTACTGCAGTGCCGCACTAAGTGGAATTGATGAGCCACATTAAACAAAAGTCTGTTGACTAAAATTCTTTAAAATAAACCAATTTTTCATGCCAAAGTTGCACCAGTCTCTCAAATTAGCTTTAATATTTCCTTTTCTGCTGGGGTGGGGTGGGGGGTGGGGGGGGGCATATATGAGGTCTAGGTAACAAAAAGGAATTGACTATTTTCCAAATAGACCTGCACTTTGCATTTCAGTCCATGCATTATATATAGACTAGCTGTTTTATCTGAGATAAACAGTTTTTTAAATAGATTTTTATATGCAATAGCAAAATTTAAATCTTATTTTGATTATAACAGCCGTAAAACCAAATTGTTGGTAAAATAGTTTATGGGACAAAATACACATTAGAAAATTGCATTGTTACTATGGTAACAGCCAAAACCATAAAATCCTCCACCCAGTAAGATCTCAGTGATCACTGAGGCTGGAGCATAGGTTTAACGCTGAAATTACTCAGATATTTAAAGTTTCTGTTTACTCCAACTCTCCATATCGTGTATCTGCAAAAATCCACCCAGAAGGCATTGCGTCATCAACATTTTTAGCAGTCAATTTCATGCAATGAACACTTTAGCTTCACAGCACCTGACAACTACGCTTTATTTCTACATGTTACCTTCTGATTGCAGTACTGCAACTCTGACGTGTGTTATCTCTGAAGTCCTTTCATATCAAATCACAGTGAAAGTTGTGCAATTCAAAAAATAATGCAATGCTAAAATACGCTCGGCCGTATGAGCATTGTGTTCTTTATAATTTTCAGTTGTTTAATTGGTGTCATATACAATTATTATACATTTGTTGTTATTTACATTAATCATTAAGATTCTGTCTTGTAAATCACTCCAGAGGTGTTATCAGGTTACAAAAACAGCATTTCCCATTTTAGAAGTGTTTATTTCTCACTAGCTTTTACATATATATATGACAAAGAGGTTCTACTGTATTTACACACAAACGAAGCAGTTTGCAGCTGGCTAGACCAGGAAGCCCTTTCTGGCCACAGCACGGGTTACAACGCAACCGGATGCGGAATTGCGGCTGACTGCAGTTATCGAAAAACTAATGGCACACCCCTACACTGGTTTGTAGGTAACTATATGTGATATAGAGAATATCATTTTTTTCCTGAAAATAGTGGGAAATTCTTGTTTTGATTGAGAAGAAACTAGTCCTCGCTATATTTCTGTAACATATATGAAAAGCGATTATATTTGGATAATGTTTGGATGTTGTGAATAATTTTGTGAGTTGGGGTTTGTGACATAGTTGGTTGTTTACCATTGGAAAAATTTGCGTGGCATTATTTAAACATTCTGTGTGCTTATTATTTCATAGTGTCTTACTCTGGTCTGTGTCTATACACCAGACTGAGAGATCCTTTAGAATTCCCAACTGTAAACCCAGTACTGATTGGTAGAACTGCAGCTTGGGCTGATGGGAAAATGATTCTGCTGCCAAGTGGCTCCTCCAGGGGAACGCTGAAGAATGTCTGGCAAAAGAGAGCACGGAATTTCAGAAATTGGTTCTTAAATTCAAAAGTCAGAGGAGTCCTGGATGAGTTTAGAACATCCTGCTGTGCACTTGAATATTTGGACAAAGATTTAGGGGCAAGTTCATGGGCGCGTCTTTGTTCTACTTGGCCCAAAAAACTAGACGGCTTCATCCAAGAGAAGAAGAAAAAGTAGGACATCCCATTGTGCTAACCTGTGTTATTCCTCCACCATTTTCACACACTTATTTAATGTTGTATTCAGATGGAGGATTAATTTATCCCATCTGGATAGTGAGTCATAACTCCTCATCATAACTCTACCCAGGGATTCTTGGCTTTTGCTCTGGCAGACTTTTGGAAGCTGTTCCTGTGTGTGTGTGTGTGTGTGTGTGTGTGTGTGTGTGATTTGGTCATGTCTGTGTAAATGTGGTTTTTGACATACTTTTGGGTGTGTTTTCTCTGTGGACTATGACATAATTTAAAAAAATGACTGTTTCATTCATTACTTTGGCCATTGAAGTTGTTTTTGCTTGTGTTTGGTTGTTATGGGGATTATGACTGAGATTAGAGGTGTATATTTTCAGTTGGCGTCAGAAGATATATTGGTTGGGAGGAAAAGATCCAATCTATTTTGGTGATCATCTGCAAGCTGATACAGGAGTTTATTACCTCCGCAGAGGAGGTTATGTGTTTGTTGCCATTTCTGTCTGTATGTCAGAATCATATAAGAACAGGAGCAGAGTTCAATCAAATTTGGTGCAGAAGAAATTGATTACATTGTGATGTAAATTAAGGAGGTATGGATATTGCCATTGAGCTTTAATTGTGATTCATTTTATCCACGTCCTGCTTTTTAACTTTGATCCTGACTCCTTTGATCTCAACCATCATGTTGTGTGGGCCGCTGAAGAGGAGGTACTGCTGGCCCACCACCACCAGAGGGCGCCCTGCCTGGAGTGCGGGCTCCAGGCACCAGAGGGCGTCGCCACCTGAGATGAGCAGCCAGGGTGACAGCTGTCACCCATTATTGGACACAGCTGTTTCTACTCGGCACCAAGGTATATCAGGAGGACGGCGTCTCCACCTCAGTGCCGAGATATCGCCTAAGACTGAGGTAGTATCTCTGCATTCTTATTCTGATTAACCAGCTAATCATTTGTTAAACCTTTTCAGGATTGTTGACTGCTAAAAGCTATATTGCTTGGATAAGTACTCACCTTCCTGTTGTGCATTGACAAGAGGTGGAGGCGGCTTCTCCCCTCTTCGTTACTGGGTGCTGTCGCATCACACCTGTGTGTTGTTGCTCTCTCCTGCCAGCAGTACCGGATCCGACGAGCGGAGGCAGTGGCCACCTGGGAATTCGGGACTTGGCGGTTCCAGTATTTCCAGGGTTCGGTGGCAGAGGAGATCGGGGTGGTTCCGGTTCGACTGAGACGGGCGTCTCCTACCTTCGAGCCTGCCCACACGACACCAGCAAATTCGACCCCAAATTGTGATTGTTGTACTTATTGTGCTTGTTTCACAATAGTAAACCTTGTTATTTATCTTCCTCCATTGTCCGTTCATTGCGCCCCCTGTTGTGGGTCCGTGTTCCTACACTTTCACAACAGGATATCTCGGCCAGCGTCATGGACCCCGAGGGGCGTCAACCGGCTGTTGAACGGCCAATGGAAGACCAAGGCGCGGCGGAGGCTTCGGGAGGGGTAATCGGTGAGTTGCAGCGGATCCTCACCGCTTTCACCTCTCGGATCGACTTAATGACCGAGCAGCACGTACTCCTAAACCGCAGGGTGGAGGCTCTCGCCGCACAAGTGGAGGCGCGCCCTTCGGGCGCCGCTGCGGCTCTCCCTCCTGAGGACCCTGCGCGCGAAAGCAACGTTCCTCTGGTCGTTCAACGGTCCCTTCTTCCGTCCCCAGAAGCCTACATAAGCCCTCCAGAACCGTACGGAGGCTGTGTGGAGACGTGCGCGGACTTTCTTATGCAATGTTCGCTCGTCTTCGCTCAGCGTCCCGTGATGTACGCAACTGATGCTAGCAGGGTAGCTTATGTGATAAATCTGCTTCGCGGGGAGGCACGCGCTTGGGCTACAGCGCTCTGGGAGCAGAACTCACGGCTCCTTCAGTCATACGACGGGTTTGTACGGGAGCTCAGAACGGTGTTCGATCATCCCAACAGAGGAGAGTCCGCTTCAACCGCATTACTGTCCATACGACAGGGACGTCGGAGCGCAGCTGCCTATGCAGTCGCCTTCCGCATCGCGGCTGCGAGATCCGGCTGGAATAGCACTGCCCTCCGCGCTGCCTTTGTAAACGGACTGTCTCTGGTCCTAAAAGAGCACCTGGTGGCTAAGGACGAACCGCGGGATCTAGATGGGCTCATTGATCTAGTCATACGGCTTGACAACCGGTTAGAAGAACGCCGTCGGGAACGAGGCGAAGGGCGTGGCCAGGCACGGGTCGTCCCTCTCCCTTCCGGGTCCGATCGAGTTCCGCCGTCCCCACGCTCCTCTGTTCCGGCGCTCCGTGCGCTTACGGCTCCCCCTGCTGACGAAGCTATGGACACGGGCAGGGCAACATTTAGGGCACCTGGAGCACAAAGGAGGCGGGCCCACGGAGCTTGTTATGTTTGTGGCTCGAGTGAGCATATGGCAAACGAATGCCCCGAGCGGTTAAACTCCAACGCCCGCCCCTAGAGACTGGGCCAGGGGTGGGCCAAAACATTCACGTGGGACACACCCACATTGCTACACGACTCCCAGTCACGATCCTGTTTGAGGATTCGACCCTGAAGGCCCCAGCACTGGTGGACACGGGCTCTGAGGGGAATCTGCTTGACAGTAGATGGGCCAGGGAGATAGGGCTCCCTCTGGTGGCTCTTACCTCGCCTGTGCAGGTTCGAGCACTAGATGGCTCCCTACTCCCACCAATCACACACAAGACACCTCCAGTAACTCTGGTAGTGTCAGGCAACCACCGGGAGGTGATCGAGTTCTTCGTGACTCAGGCCACCTCCCGTGTGGTTTTAGGGTTTCCATGGATGCTTAAGCACAATCCCCGGATTGATTGGCCGTCCGGGGTGGTGGTTCAGTGGAGCGAAACCTGCCATCGGGAGTGTCTCGGTTCCTCGGTTCCTCCCGGCTCCCAAGCTAAGGAGGAGGTCCGAGTCCCGCCCAATCTGAAGGCGGTGCCAGCGGAGTACCATGACCTTGCGGACGTGTTCAGCAAGGATCTGGCTCTCACGCTTCCTCCCCACCGCCCGTACGATTGTGCCATTGATTTGGTTCCAGGCAGTGAGTTCCCGTCCAGTAGGCTGTACAACCTCTCACGGCCGGAACGCGAATCAATGGAGACCTACATCCGGGACTCATTAGCCGCCGGGTTGATCCGGAATTCCACCTCACCGATGGGCGCTGGTTTCTTTTTTGTGGGTAAAAAAGATGGCGGACTTCGTCCATGCATTGATTACAGGGGGTTGAACGAGATCACGGTTCGCAACCGATACCCGTTGCCCTTGTTGGATTCAGTGTTCACCCCCTTGCATGGAGCCAGAATCTTCACCAAGCTGGATCTTAGGAACGCGTACCATTTGGTTCGGATTCGGAAGGGAGACGAATGGAAGACGGCATTTAACACCCCCTTGGGTCATTTTGAGTACCTGGTCATGCCGTTCGGTCTCACTAATGCTCCCGCGACCTTCCAAGCGTTGGTAAACGATGTCTTGCGGGACTTCCTGCACCGGTTCGTCTTCGTATATCTAGACGATATACTCATCTTTTCTCCGGATCCTGAGACTCATGTCCAGCATGTCCATCAGGTCCTGCAGCGGTTGTTGGAGAACCGTCTGTTTGTGAAGGGCGAGAAGTGTGAGTTCCACCGCACTTCTTTGTCCTTCCTGGGGTTTATCATCTCCTCTAACTCCGTCGCCCCGGACCCGGCCAAGGTTGCGGCGGTGAGAGACTGGCCCCAACCCACAAGCCGTAGGAAGCTGCAACAGTTCCTCGGCTTTGCTAATTTCTATAGGAGGTTCATCAAGGGCTACAGTCAGGTAGTTAGCCCCCTGACAGCCCTGACCTCTCCAAAAGTTCCCTTCACCTGGTCGGACCGGTGCGAGGCCGCATTCAAGGAGTTGAAACGGCGCTTCTCGTCTGCACCAGTTCTGGTGCAGCCCGATCCTAGCCGCCAGTTAGTGGTTGAAGTGGATGCCTCGGACTCAGGGATAGGAGCGGTGCTCTCCCAGAGCGGGAAGACCGATAAGGTCCTTCACCCGTGTGCCTATTTTTCCCGCAGGTTGACCCCCGCTGAACGGAACTATGACGTCGGCAATCGGGAACTCCTTGCTGTGAAAGAGGCCCTCGAAGAGTGGAGACATCTGTTGGAGGGAACAGCCGTGCCATTCACGGTTTTCACTGACCATCGGAACCTGGAGTACATCAGGACCGCTAAGCGTCTGAACCCCAGGCAAGCCCGCTGGTCACTGTTCTTTGGCCGTTTTGACTTCCGGATTACCTACCGCCCCGGGACCAAGAACCAGAGATCGGATGCATTGTCCCGGGTGCACGAAGATGAGGTCAAAACGGAACCGTCGGATCCCCCGGATCCCATCATCCCGGAGTCCGCTATCGTGGCCGCCCTCACCTGGGACGTGGAGAAGACCGTCCGGGAGGCCCTGACCCGTGTCCCGGACCCCGGAAACGGACCAAAGAACAAACTATACGTCCCACCAGAGGCCAGGGCCGCAGTCCTAGACTTCTGTCACGGTTCTAAGCTCTCCTGTCACCCGGGGGTGCGAAGGACCGTGACAGTCGTCCGGCAACGCTTCTGGTGGGCATCCCTGGAGGCCGATGTCCGGGATTACGTCCAGGCCTGTACCACCTGCGCCAGGGGCAAGGCCAACCACCAGAAGACCTCAGGGCAGCTACAGCCACTGCCCGTGCCTCATCGCCCCTGGTCCCACATCGGCCTGGACTTCGTCACGGGTCTCCCGCCGTCCCAGGGAAACACCGTCGTCCTCACGATAGTGGACCGTTTCTCCAAGGCGGCCCACTTCGTGGCCCTCCCGAAGCTTCCAACGGCCCAGGAGACAGCGGACCTCCTGGTCCACCACGTCGTCCGTCTGCATGGTTTACCATCAGACATCGTCTCCGATCGCGGTCCCCAGTTCACCTCACACGTCTGGAGGAGCTTCTGCCGGGAACTGGGGGCCACGGTCAGCCTCTCGTCTGGGTATCATCCCCAGACCAACGGGCAAGCAGAGCGGGCGAACCAGGACTTGGAGCAGACACTACGCTGTGTGACAGCCGCGCACCCGACGGCCTGGAGTACCCACCTGGCCTGGATCGAGTACGCTCACAACAGCCAAGTGTCATCAGCCACCGGCCTCTCCCCGTTTGAGGTGTGCTTGGGGTATCAGCCCCCCTTGTTTCCGGTGGTCGAGGGAGAGGTCGGTGTGCCCTCGGTCCAGGCCCACCTACGGAGGTGCCGTCGGGTGTGGCGTGCCGCCCGCTCTGCCTTGTTGAAGGCCCGGACGAGAGCGAAGACACATGCAGACCGGCGGCGGGCCCCGGCTCCCACGTATCGTCCTGGGCAGGAGGTATGGTTGTCCACCAAGGACATTCCCCTTCAAGTGGACTCCCCCAAGCTCCAAGACCGATACATCGGCCCCTTCAAGGTCCTCAAAATCATCAATCCCGCCGCAGTGAGGCTTCAGTTGCCGGCCTCGCTGCGGATTCACCCAGTATTCCACGTCTCCCGGATAAAGCCCCATCACACCTCACCCCTCTGCACCCTGGGTCCGGCACCACCTCCTGCCCGGATCATCGACGGGGAACCGGCTTGGACCGTGCGTCGGCTCCTCGATGTCCGTCGAATGGGTCGGGGTCTTCAGTACCTGGTGGACTGGGAGGGGTACGGCCCCGAAGAACGCTCCTGGGTGAAGAGGAGCTTCATCCTGGACCCGGCCCTCCTGGCCGACTTCTACCGTCGCCATCCGGACAAGCCCGGTCGTGCGCCAGGAGGCGCCCGTTGAGGGGGGGGTCCTGTTGTGTGGGCCGCTGAAGAGGAGGTACTGCTGGCCCACCACCACCAGAGGGCGCCCTGCCTGGAGTGCGGGCTCCAGGCACCAGAGGGCGTCGCCACCTGAGATGAGCAGCCAGGGTGACAGCTGTCACCCATTATTGGACACAACTGTTTCTACTCGGCACCAAGGTATATCAGGAGGACGGCGTCTCCACCTCAGTGCCGAGATATCGCCTAAGACTGAGGTAGTATCTCTGCATTCTTATTCTGATTAACCAGCTAATCATTTGTTAAACCTTTTCAGGATTGTTGACTGCTAAAAGCTATATTGCTTGGATAAGTACTCACCTTCCTGTTGTGCATTGACAAGAGGTGGAGGCGGCTTCTCCCCTCTTCGTTACTGGGTGCTGTCGCATCACACCTGTGTGTTGTTGCTCTCTCCTGCCAGCAGTACCGGATCCGACGAGCGGAGGCAGTGGCCACCTGGGAATTCGGGACTTGGCGGTTCCAGTATTTCCAGGGTTCGGTGGCAGAGGAGATCGGGGTGGTTCCGGTTCGACTGAGACGGGCGTCTCCTACCTTCGAGCCTGCCCACACGACACCAGCAAATTCGACCCCAAATTGTGATTGTTGTACTTATTGTGCTTGTTTCACAATAGTAAACCTTGTTATTTATCTTCCTCCATTGTCCGTTCATTGCGCCCCCTGTTGTGGGTCCGTGTTCCTACACTTTCACAACACATCATGTGGATCCTGCTTTTAGTCCTTAAGCTTTCATCTTTAATCCTTATACCTTAGATTCTGGTCTTACCTTTTACTTCTCATCCTGTTTCATTTGGTCGTGATACCAGGATCAAAGCAATGAGCAGTCAGGATCAAGATAGACACATTTTTTTTTAGCACGGTAAGGTTCTTCCCCTTTGTCCTGATTCCTTTGATACTGATTACACAATCAAAGCAAAACACAAAGGCAAGGTTCAAAGGGCAGTGATCAGGGTCAAAGGTCAATATCAAAAACCAGCAATTGAATATTAGTGATCAGGACCAAAGATGAGGATCATGGACGAACAGTCTGGTTCAAAGACCAGGATCGACAGTCAGCCATCAGAATAAAAAAAATGTTATGTATAAAAAAAAATAAAATCATAATACAGTGGGGAAAATAAGTATTTGACCCCCTGTCAATTTTGCATGCTTCCCCACCTGCAAAGAATGGAGAGGTCTGTAATTTTTATCGTAGGTACACTTCAACTGTGAGAGACAGAATCTAAAAAAAAAAAATACAGAAAATCACATTGTATGATTTTTAAATAATTAATTTGCCTTTTGTTGCATAAAATACGTATGTGACCCCCTAGAAAAACAGAGTTTAACAATTGGTACAGAAACATTTGTCTGCCATTACAGAGGCCAGACGTTTCCTGTAGTTCTTGACCAAGTTTTCACACACTGCAACAGGGATTTTGGTCCACTCCTCCATATAGATATTAGACATATTAGACATATAGGGGTGATTCTTTAACTACGGACACTATTGGCCTTGTAAATGTAATTTCCACCACACCATTGCCTTACAATATAAAGCGCCTTGGGGCAACTGTTTGTTGTGATTTGGCGCTATATACATGTGCTCTGATGTCACTGTTTATCTCCATAGTAACTACCCAAACAATCTTTCATACAAACTGTTTAAAGGGACATTACAGTGTTGCGGTGGAAATTATGGCAGTATTGTGGGACAACTACATTGTCTTTAAAAAATCACAACAGTTGTATGACATTGAATACCCCAATTATGTTTTGATTATTTTACTGATATTATATTCAGAAATATTTTAAAACATTAGAAAAAATGTTTCTTTACCATTCATTTTTATCATTGAAGATCAAAAGTCTGGGTGTGGGAAAAGCACAAAACGGCAATATTTGCATATAATGATGCTGAAAAAAGGTGAAAAAGTCATCATAGACTACTAGAACAAATTTCTTAACACACTTTCATTGTAAAGATAACTATAAAAGTGTGAAATTTCCCCTTTTTTCTGTTTTTCATACAATATGATCAAAGGACATAATAAGTGCCCGTAGTCTAAGAATCACCCATAGACATATTGCTCCCTCCAAAGATTTTCTATTGAGTTCAGGTCTGGAGACTGTCCAGGCCACTCCAGGACCTTGAAATGCTTCTTAGTTGCCCTGGCTGTGTGTTTGGGGCCATTGTCCTGCTGGAAGACCCAGCCATGACCCATCTTCAATGCTCTTACTGAGGGAAGGAGGTTGTTTGCCAAAACCTCGCAATACATGACCCCATCCATCCTCCCTTCAATACGGTGCAGTCATCCTGTCCCCTTTGCAGAAGAGCACCCCCAGAGTATGATGTTTCCACCCCTATGCTTCACGGTTGGGATGGTTTTCTTGGGGTTGTTCTCATCTTCTAAACATGGTAAGTGGAGTTGACTCCAAAAAGCTCTATTCTGGTCTCATCTGACCACATAACCTTCTCCCATGCCTCCTCTGGATCATCCAGATGGTCACTGGTGAACTTCAAACGGGCCTGGACATGTGCTGGCTTGAGCAGGGGACCTTGCTGTCCTGCAGGATTTTAAACCATGACAGCATCATGTGTTACTAATGTAGTATTTGTGACTGTGGTCCCAGCTTTCTTCAGGTCATTGACCAGGTCCTCCTGTGTAGTTCTGAGCTTTCTCAGAATCATCCATACCCCACAAAGTGAGATCTTACATGGAATCCCAGACCGAGGGAGATTAACAGTCATCTTGTGTTTCTTCCACTTTCTAATAAATAATCATAAGAGTTGTTGTCTTCTACCAAGCTGCTTGCCTGTTGTCCTGTAGTCCATCCCAGCCTTGTGCAGGTCTACAGTTTTGTCCCTGGTGTCCTTAGACAGCTCTTTGGTCTTGGCTATGGTGAACAGGTTGGAGTGTGATTGATTGAGTGTGTGAACAGGTGTCGTTTATACAGGTAACAAGTTCAAACATGTGCAATTAATACAGGTAAAGAGTGCAGAATAAGAGGGCTTCTTAAAGAAAAATTAACAGGTCTGTGAGAGCCAGAATTCTTGCTGGTTGGTAAGTGTTCAGATACTTATTTTGCAGCAGTAACATACAAATAAAGTATAAAAAAAATCATACATTGTGATTTCTGGATTTTTTTTTTTTTGTTTTTAGATTATGTCTCTCACAGTGGACATGCACCAAAGATGTAAATTTCAGACCCCTCCATGATTTCTAAGTGGGATCACTTGCAAATCTGAGGGTGTTCAAATACTTATTTTCCTCACTGTATATGCATACATCTAGATTTAAATAAATGTATGTCTCACATGACTATTTGTCTGGATATGTAAATTGATAATGATCCAATTCTGACACGTTTGCAAACACAGTATTATCCCTCAAAAAAAGATTACCCTAAATTTAAGACAACCCCCTTTTTTTCCAAGACATGTTTTTGGGAGAAGAAGAAAAAAAACTTTCCAAAGATCAAATATTTTGTTGCTGTTTTAAAAGAAAATGTTTTTTTTTTTTTTTAAATAATGTTAATAAAAACACTTTGAGAATGGAAAAAATGGGCTAGATTACATAAAGCAGTTCTGCAATAAAGTGGTCCAATAAAGATTTTATTGTGATGTCCTCATATTATTAATCAGTTCATCAGTAGCAGAACTTTCTCTTCGTGCTCACCACTTGCATAATGACGTAACACCTGTGACATACTCTGACGACTTTTCAGATGAATAAATGCCTCAAAGATCCACAGAGATTCCCTTGAAGAGTAAGGAAAATGAATATGGCGAGTTTAAGGCTTGAACTGTTTTTGTTTGTCAGAAACAAACATGAAAAAGTATCTGGTTGTAGAACATGGAAAACGTGTCACTCTGCTTCTTGGAAGCAAAAAGTACACGTCGTGGTATAACTCTGCTGCTCTTTTTTCAAAGAAATCTCTTCTGATGCATATTTAGCTGTGAAAATAGTCCAAGCACTACTGGGAGAACTGTAAATAATTGTGATTTATTGTTATTTATGGATGTTATGTGCTGGTTCTTGTGGTGATGTTGGTTTAAGTTGTGGAGAGTGATTGTGGCATTAAAATGCAGAGAAGTTTCACTTGGCACATTTGCCTGTCGCTGCTTGTGTAGGAGGTGTGAGAGGGGCGCATGCCTTTCACGGGTCTGTGGCACCATCTATGTTTGTGGATGTATGACCTGTAAACATCTAGTCTGCTGTTACAAGATGATGCCATATTATTGACAAGAATTTCTAAGAAAAAAAAACCCTTTTATATTCACGTCAATACTGTATTTTTCAACAGGGCTCATTAAATATGAGGTCACGTGCCGCCAGAGTTTTCAATTACATGTTTTATGTGCACTTAAAGCCACAACTGGTGATCCTAAATATAGATTTTTTTTTTAAATTTATCCTTAAATTTTGTAGTCCATATTAATCTCAGATAATGATGACTCTTACATTCTCAGAAGCCATGACTACAATTGAATTGTTTTGTCCAGCGTCAATGCAAAATTCATATCTGTAGTGATATCAAGCAAAGAAAAACAAATCTTTATGTTGTAAAAACTGGATCAAGTGAAAATTTGGCTTTTTTTTCTTAATCACTCAATTCACAATGGTAATTTTGCGCATTTTAAAATCAAACTGTTGCGCCAGAAACGGCATCTGGTGTAAAACTTGTGCCAAATCCCAATGTGGATCTGTGCTGGAACTGCTGTGGTGACCCTGAACAACTGGGGGCAGCTTAATGGCAAACAAGAGCAACAACATTGTTTTAGTAATTTGTGATCTCAATCCTGAAAGATGAGGGAAGTTGTTCCATAGTTGCTCTTGTGTGTGACTGGTTTAGTTTTCACTCAGGGGTGCACTGATGAGCGGCCCACTGCGGATTTTGACAGCTGGGAAAGGTGAGGCGGGGAGGTTAGTTGGAGGGGTGAACGTTTGGCCCAATGTTTTTATTCCCCTCCCTCTGATGGAACCAAACAGTCAGTCCCTGAATAATCTCAGTGTTTTGGAATATGGGACTCTGGCCAAAGACAGATTTGTGAGGTCAAACCAGTCAGGAGGTTCTATCAAAACAAGTGGCAGTGGTACCAAACGGGAAAGAAAACAGAGAAGGGTTCTTCATGCTTTTATTTATTTATGTATATTTTGTTCCCACACCAATCTATAAAAATTAGAAAGGAAAAAAAATGGCCTCGCTCCGGTGTCATATTTGGTTTTGAATGTGAGACCCCTATAAACCAAAGGTCTATAGGTTCAAAAGAATCCTATAAAAAGTTAGAATTTATTATATTTATCCATTCTCCTCCACCTCCAGCCTTTAAGCATTTTTTAGCAAGGTAACAAGAAAAAAGGATAAAAGTGGAGTTTTAAATTTGAAATTGAATATTTAAAGGGGTCATATTGTGCACATTTTTAAAAAAAAATCTACCATATACCGTTTTATATAGTGAGGGCTTCACGTTACAGATCCCCAAAGTCCATACGTTGGTAAACATTTAAAATCTCTTGTGCAACGAATTTATAAAAATGAGGTGTTATATGACTTATTTAAAACCTCTGTGACATATGTAACAAGTACATTTGGTCTCCTCCTTGCTGTTTGACAAATGCAGAGTGAGGCAGCCTACATGCTGGGTGTCAGGATTCGGCCCATTCGGGGCCCTGGTCATGGGTTTATCATTTTGCCTCACTTCTGGTTTTGATTATTCTGTCTGTGGTTTCTGTTTTATCTTTTGTGTTTTATCATCGTGTTATGCTCTCTTTATGATTAGTTTTGTTTCATTTATTTTCTTTGTATCACCTGGTTGCCATGCATTTAGTTTTGTCTTTGTTCCTGTCCGATCTCATTCATTCATTCATCTTCTACCACTTAGTCCAATTAAGGGTCGCTGGGGGCTGGAGCCTAACCAAGCAGCCATAGAGCACGAGGCGGGGTACACCCAGGACAGGACGCCAGCCTGTCCGATCTGTAGTTTGTTTTTCTTTATTGCTCATTGCAATGCATTTGTATTCTTTTACTCGTGGTTCCTTTAGTTACTTCAGTCCCAGTTTAGTTTTTGTTTATCACATTTACTGCTTTAGTCACTGGTTTTGGTTGATATTTATCTTAAGTGTTTTCTTCTGGTTATGTTTCTTTAGTTATTTATTGCTTTCGCTGGTTATCAATTCTGTGTTGGCCTTCATTGTATTCTTTTGCCACTGGTTTAGTTTTGTGTCTTTTATTTTCTTGGTCAGCTGGTAATCGGTTATGGCATTTACTTTCATACTTTAATCTGTATCAGTTTGGTTCTAATCGAGACTTGCTTTTTATTTTCTTCTTTACTTGCACTCTGCCTTGCACTATAGTCATTAGTTGTATTTCCCTTTATTCTTTAAACCACATGGTGAGTTCTGTCTTAGTTAAGTCTCCGTCTTTTATTTTCTGGGTCCTGACACATGAGCACATCAGTTTGTGGTTTCATTTCTTTTTATCTCTGTTGGTTGTGGGTGTGTCACTGCCACTTAGTTGTCTTGTCTGGCCACTCCCCTTCCAGAACCTTCCACACACCTGTTTTACATCACGCCCTGATTACTCCCCCTGTATTTAAGCTCTTCACAGTCCCTCACTTCCCTGCTAGATTGTTGATCGTGTCACATCCTTGCCTTTTTTTGTCATAGTCTGTTTGCCTCGTTTTTTGACCTTGCTTGTTTGACTTGATCTCCGCCACACCGTGAACCTGACTCCAGCTTGTGAACTGAACTTCAAATCTGCCTCTCGTCTGTCTGTACCGCCGCCCCGCTGACTGCCTTTTTGTGTACCGAAACCATTGCCTGTTTTTTTCGATAAAGCCTATTTTTACCTCCACACTTCAGCCTGCCAGTTTGCATCGTGTGTCCTACCACTTCTCTGCCACGCCACACCCAGTCATGACAAGGGGACACATGTCCATGAGGTCTGTAGGAGACAGATGGACAGTCCCTTCATCTCTGAAGAGGGAAGAGGCTTTTTTTGTTTGTTTAGGAGACATCAATGTTTTTAGCATGTACTGTATCTCCTCAGTGTGTATGGGGCATTTTTTTGGATACAAACTATAATATCCCTTTTTTAAAGCCACCTTGACACTTAGCATGAATTTGATCCCTGCACTAGCACACAATTCATCGTGTCAATGCGTGTCATTAGATAGTACTCTTGAAAAGCCACCTTGACACTTTGATAGGATCAGTGCCTCTTTGGCGTGTGACACCACAAACATCTCTTCCAAAACCTAAAGAGAAGCTCCATCTGTAGAACCTAACTTGGCTTAAATATTTTGTATCATGTTTAATGCTACAAGTGTCTGTTTTGTCTTCAAGAAGAAAGTTGCTTCTCTCAAGTTGCAGTTAAAAAAAGAGGGTAGATGGCTTGCTGCCCTCAGGTAATCCTCACGTACGAACGCTTCACTGTTCTCCTGCAGAGCTTCTTGCCTGCCGTTAGTAAGCTGATGTAAATTTTTCATGGAGAACATTTCAAAGAGCACACTTTATTGACATTTTGAGAGCCTGACATTGATTTATTATGTTTTCATGTCAAGAACTTGCATAAGAGCAGCAATCTACCCCTTTCTAATAATATCCCTAAATTACTGCTAAATCATCTTTCCAGCTATTGAGCTTTGATGACGTGTCCTCTGTTGTGGCTTTAGGAGAGGCTCCGATGACTTGTATATAGTTTTGCTAATGTCTTTGAGGGGTAATGTTTGAGAAAATGCTCTCATACTGCAGCAGTGTGTTTTTGCTGGAGCTGGGCACATGATGCCAGGGGACACAGTGGAAACAGAGGTGTCTTTGTGTCTGTGGAGGACGTTGGCTGCTGGAAACTTTCTCCATCACACACTCTCGTGCTGACGAACAAACTCCACTTCCAGGCTTCATCTTCCACCGCCGATGTCCCTCTTCTGTGCCGACTGTTTTAACTCAATATGCCACATTCAGCTCTGTGATTGGGCACAGTGTTGCACAGGATCTTATGACTAGGGATGGGTATTGATAAGATTTTATCGATATTGATCTCATTATCGATTCTGCTTATCGACCCGATTCCTTATCGATTCCCTTATCGATACAGCTTGTGAATTTTCTGTGTACTAAAAGTATACAGCAAAATCAACATTGTAAAACTAACACTGAAAGTGTTAAATTAACACTGCCAGTGTACATATGGTCCTACTCTGGCCAGAGTGGGACACATTTATTAACACTGATGATTTTATTGTGTAGGCTTTACAAGTTTCTATGTCAACAACATTTTATTGAGTCTTAAAAGTAAATAAATGTGAAATTGGTTCACTGGATCCTTAAACTCTGGACATAAATAATTCTACATGGTGGATCCTTGATCTCTGGACATAAATAGAAATAAACAAAATCCGTAGTTTTTGTCAAAAGTATTTCCTTTAAGACTTATTGGCATGAATGTCTTTCCATACATCGGAGCTGAGCTCTTGCAGCCGGCTGTGCTGCACGTCAGGTTGTAATTCATAAAGAATGCAGGACATCTCATTGTGGGAGGAAAAAAAAAAAAAGTTTTAGTCGATTGTAGTTTATTGTCTGTATTACAGCGTTTGGAAAGAGGTGTCATTTTATTTAAAGCGGCGATTCACTTTGAAGTTACTAATTGTGAGCGGACTCTGCCTTGGCAGAGAGCGGCGCAGTGTTTGGAGCTGTGCCAACGGAACAGAGGACGATTCTCGTTTTTTGACTGCAGCAAGAGTCCCAGTTAGTGACTTTAATCCGCACAAACGTGACTCACGATTAACATATTTTAATGGCTTTGAGAGGGGTTAAGAAGGGGCCTTGCCGCTTCTGAAGCACAGTGAATCAAAGAACCACGAGCCAGCGGATTGAAGCATTGGTTCATGCTTCAAAGTGGAGTCGCCCTGCAGAAACGGTTGATTACAGAGCCGCTGCAGGGTCTGCAATCAATATAGAGGAATGATCATTTTCCCGACAAACACCTTCAAACAGAACGGCTGCTCTGAAGGACCGATAAGGGAATCGTTAAGCAAAACGGCTATTGATATCGGTGGATCGAATAATTTCCTAACGATACCTGAAAAGAACCGGTTCTCGATACCCATCCCTACTCATGACACAATGGGACTGGACATTATGGCAACATCAACAACAAAAAACAATCAAGATCATTTTAACTGATTTCATACAGATGAGGACTAAACAATTACTCCCCCCCCCCCCCAAGAAATTTGACGTTTTCTTCAAAAATTTCTAAAGTGCTTTTTATTTTTAAACAGAAAAATGAATTTTCGATACAGCATTTCTAACCTCCTCGTTTTATTTTGGATGCTTACATTACTTTTCTTTGCACACACGTACTGGGCTCAGCCGCTGTCACTCAAAGTGACCATGCCCCCAATTATATAATTTCATGGCTTCAAACGTCTTAAATTAAAAAGATTGGAAAAAAAACCTTAACCCCTCATGCAGTTGTCACAAAGGAGGAAACTATCTATAGAGACCAAAACTGTTTTTTGTACCAGGCTGTAAACTTGTTTAATTCTGCCCTGAAGTTGGACATTTTAACATGGACTTCTATGGGAATGTGCTCCCTTTTGGAGCCAGCCTCAAGCGTCCAGTCAGGGAAATCTAACTTTTTTTCTTCTTCCAGTAGGGCTTCATCTGAGACCATCCAAGCTTACTGCTTTTGTCAAACTCATGAAGATGCAGTGCAAATATTGTCTGACTGAGCTACAAAACAGATCCTAAAACATCATATGAAAACAGAGTGCATACATTTTCCTTCACCTCTTCATGAATCCTGGTGACCACTACAAGGGTTTACCACGATGCCAAAGCTTGCAAACAGCATTTAATGTAAAGTATCAGTTTGAGAGGTGGGAAAATTGATAGTATCACGGGAAAAAAAATACTGCAATACTCTGCGGTATCACAGTTTTTTGTTTTGTTTTGCACAGCATTATTATGTAACTGATTTAATAGCAGGAAGGGTGGGGATGAGGGTTGCTATTACATTCTAGCTTGCTATGTCTGCAGGATCGTAAGGAGAGACATTGGCTGGAAAAGTAAATTCTGATAGATAATCTTTTGTCCCAGTTTTCAGAGTCTATGTTTGAAAAAAACATCTTATCGAAGAAACCCTGTGACTTTAGGGGTCATCTGAGGTCATGAAAGGAATTATGTAACTTCCTTGCCACTTTGGCCTCCCTTGTTTAAAGACCTGACCCCACATTCTTAACCTGACACACAGGAGAGGAAGCGCTTCCAGTGATGTGTTTTGGGTTTTTATTTCTATTTCATTACTTTTATTTAATGCAGATCCAATGCAAATCTAATTTAGCTGCTGTGGGTGACTGGAATAATGTTAACAGACTGCAGTATCTACATATTTAAAGCCTCTGACTGTGTGTATACTCAACGTCGGAAAAGTTAGATTTTCATCAAAGACGTTATTAGCAGACCTCTTTGTCTGTGAGCCAACTCAATAAGCAATGAAGGATATATTTCCACATTCCACTGATACGGCCAGCTAACCAGCTTCCTGATTTTGTGGAGAATTCTTTTCTTGCCTTATTTATTTTATCTGATTCATCCTGATTATATCCTCTGCCCCACATTTTACTCCCCTCTGGTCTGCTATAATAAGATAATAGTGCAAATTACTGATAGTCAGGTTGATAAATTGTTAGACATTAGCAAAGGATTTGTTATTTTAGCTGTCTACTACAGCATGTTGGAGCTGAAAGCACAGATTTAATGTGCAGTCTAAGTTGATGTTTGTCTCATCTGCCTGCAGGATGATGTTGCAGAAGAGACTTTTGTTTTTCCCAGATATTTAGACTTTTTCCCAAATTTTGATCTGGTTTTCATGTTTTTTTAGGTTTGCCCATAGTTGCCATCTTATGGTAAAGCCAGTTGGCTTTACCATATGAGTATTGCAACTCACCCTCATATGGTAAAGCCAATATGAGTAATGGCTTTACCAATGAGGGTGAAGGGTGAAGCCTTTCCTTAATTGGTGACTCTGACATAAACATGCCTTCCTTCTGTAGGGTGTGCTTGATTTAGCCATCTGTTGTGACCGTAGACTGTTTATATGCAGTAATGAACAAAGACTCCGTGATGTCACCCATACGCTTTCTGAAGAATGGGTTTTAAAGCTCAATTGAGTTGAGTTTGAATGTCACCATCTTGGCAGTACCTGACTCCGTTTATGTCCCGGCCAGCCCATAAATGGGTAAAGGAGTGGAGCATGGTCGAGGTCATGTTTGATATCAAGTGACCTTGACAAAATAATGAAGGTCACAGAGCCAAAACTAGTATCCGTGTGTGATGAAGACTATACTGTCAGTAACTTTCCAAGGATTTCAAACAGCAGGGTTCTCACCAACGCAGTTGAGCATAAGGGGCCCCTGTTCTGTGATTCGGAAAAAGAAATAACACAGATTTCACAAATTTGGAAAGGTTGAGGTCAAGTTCGATGACGACTGACCTTGACCAAATATTGAAGATCACAGAGCCAAAACGAAGTCCAAAACTCTGTACTCCCTATGACTTTTAATAGATTTGAGACAAGTTACCAAATTTGTAGCAAACATGCATCCCTTCAAAGTCTAGGCCATCTTCAGTGATGAGTGACCTTGACCTAAATTTGAAGGGCACAGGGCCAAAGATATCTGCAACACTGTATTTCCAATAACCTTTCAAAGAAGTAATACCCCCGTCACACATAGCCGGAATTATGCAGAATGGCATTGGAATGACGAATTGGTGCACATTCGAAAAGTGACAGATTTCAGTTCCAAAACGTTCTGACAGCCATCCGTTCACACATTTGGTCAAACTCAGCTGGCAACCCCAAGTGTGATGCACATGTTCAGAACTCTCCTTGCGCCGTCGAGATGGGATACTTATACGACGGCGGTCCATGTGCAATCTGAGGACCATCTGACCGCAATTTACATATTCTGATGGCGGAAATACAGGATCCAAAATGATTTGAGGGCATATGAGGGAACCTCAAGATTGATCTGGCACAGTATGCCTGCCCATATGACCTGCACGTGCCATGTATAAATGCCCCCCCTCCCCAGTTAGTGGCTCATATATGCATACACACACACAAACATACACAGACACACGGCTGAGTGATAATTGCAGCCTCACATGTGTGCGCGGAGCACTCGGGACATCGGACAGTCTGCAGCGCCTTTTATGGCTGTGTGACAGCAGTCTGTGTCATCTACCTGTTGTCCACATACGCTTTGGATGCCATCATGCAGGTGTGGACGAGGTAATCTGGATGCGTTGTGACACGGCTGACCATGCCTCTTTTCCTCTCGACTGCATCGGATTATGGCACTATTTGCTGTGTCGGGCATGGTTCCGGCACATTCTCTATGTGTGACGGGGGCTTGACAAAGGTTTGCCAAATTGAGAGCAAGGATACATCTCTTGAAGATCTCGGTCACGTTCAATGATGAATGGCCTTCATCTACTTTTGAAGGTCACAGAACCAAAAATTATGCCCATGTACGATGAACACTGAATTCATTTCCAGGGATTTCATTTGCAGCAAGAATGCATCCCTTGAAGATCTCGATCAGTTTCATACTCCAGCACTGTAGCATTCATGCCCTTTTCAGGCAAACTTCCACATCTTTCCCACAACTTTTCCAAACCAATAAAATAACTGTTTTTCTCTTAAGATAGTCTCCCCAATAACAACCTGGAAATTAGTCTCCACAGTGCTTTTACAATGCTGTTTGAAGTCGCCTTGTTGCATTGTGATTATTATGACATGACTGCATGACAAAACTGCAAATTCGCAAATACGTATGGGACAACATACATTTCTACGATTGGGGACACAAGGCCAAAATCACAGTGTGTTCTTTCTTACAGTCTGTGTCTTGCTGTGACGTATCTGACTTGGTCATGTTGTGTTGTTTTCCAGGACTATGTGCTAAGTGCAACAAAGCAGTTTATGGCGCCAACCAGGCCTGCCAAGCAATGGGAAGCCTTTACCACGACAGCTGCTTCACCTGCAGTGCCTGTGGTAAGTACACGCAAACGCACAGTGTGTACACACTCAAACATTTGCTCCCATTCAGTATCTGTCACCTTTCTTTATGGTTGAATCGACCATAAAACATATATCACCTTCTGACTAACAGCCTGCCAGACTATACTCAGCCAGACAAAAGTGGTGACTTCTTAAGCCTTATTTTTTCACCCCTGAGCACAAACACGCACATCATTTAAGGATCACGAGCCTCTACTGTTGGTGTTTGGTTTCTGGGTGTGTCAGTAAATCCGGGAGCCCACACAAGGACACAGGAATCAAGGCTGTTCAGGCTAATTCATCCATTCAGTCAGTCAGTCAATGAGGTCTTTATTAAGTTCTCACTCAGTGTGTGAAAGGCTGTTGACTTTTGTAACCACAAATCACAGCAGAATTTCAGCATCAGTGACTGTGATGAACTACCAAGGACACTAGTGAGGGAAGCCACCAATACACTGAAAGATTTACAAGCTTTAGTGACTGTGGCAGGGGTTTCATTAAGGAAGGAAGTTTGAATGGAAAAAGTTGCACTTTCACACGTTTTCCTTTTCTTTCATTGGGGGGACTGCAGTAGCAGGAATTTTACTTGTGTCTGTATATTATTCTGATGCCTTTTCAGAAACAAGTAAGAATATGTTATTTCTCATATAAATGACAATAATGTATTGTTATTATTACAGAGAATCTAGGGCTGTAATTTGTACTGTTTTACATTATGCATTATTTAAATCATCCACCCGTTTTCTCATCTCAACCCTGGAAATCTGCATTCACATTATGACTTTATTTCTTGAGTTGCACAAATGCAACAGGTTCAAGCATATTTCTGTACAGTTTTAATGTAAAACATCTAATTACGTATGCCTTAAACTAAAACAGAACCATTCAGTAACAGCTTTAATCACCCAGAAAGGGTCACATCGGATAAATCTGAGGGAGGAATCAAAAGATCAGCACACTATATTTTATCAGTATGACTGAGTGAATCTGAAACTCATTCAGTGGTTTTGCAGCAGCCGAAGGGGCTTACTATTATTGTAGAATTGTTGGAAAACGTCTGTGTGAAATACTTAAAAACATGCTGATCAAGAAGTGAACAGAGTTTGTCTTCTTAAGGTTTAAATGCAACAAAATTTGCCAGTCTAATGACTCCGATTTTTCATAAATGTAAGTTTTGGATCATTTCTTATTGTTGATAATTAGTTGACATCATTTTAAAGCTGCACTTTGCACTAATAATTCAGATGTCTGCTATTTTCCTCTTTGTGTGCATTCCTGCAGAGGTTCTGTGAGAAGC
This sequence comes from Thalassophryne amazonica, assembly GCF_902500255.1. Lineage (NCBI taxonomy): Eukaryota > Metazoa > Chordata > Actinopteri > Batrachoidiformes > Batrachoididae > Thalassophryne > Thalassophryne amazonica. The sequence continues at coordinate 97,233,822 of NC_047109.1, forward strand.
CGGAATAAAAAAGTTACCATCACATTTTGTCGATGTTACACAACCGCTGTGTGACATAACAAATATTTCCCACCATGACCAAATATATATGTACCTAATTGCACGTGTCAGAGTGAGAGAGATAAAAATTGGAGCCACATATTGGAGGAGAGTGACGCTGATGTCTGAGCTGGAGGTAGAGAGGAGTTTACACACCACATAGCTCTCATAGCTTATTCCATGTGAGGGCATATGGGTTGTGATCACTCTGAGCGGCCCCACGGTAAAGTATCTCTGCAGGGGAGGAATGCAGGCATGGGGGGCCCTCAGTAGGTTGAGCTCCAGCAGGACACTGGTACTGTTATGTCAGCTGGGCCCAATGAGACAGAAGTAGAGTACTACAGGGAGACCATTGACTGACTACCGGCTACACACCAGTGTGCATACACATACAGTGTCTTTATACAAGTACAGACAGTAACAGACACAAATCTACATGACTATGATTTTCCTACTATGCCAGGGCTCTTCAACTCATTCCAGAAAGAGCTGAGAGGCTACAAGTTTTCCTTGCAACCACCCACTCCACCAGGTAATTTCAATGATTAACTGATTCCATCTGCTCAGTCAAATCACCTGGTGGAGTGGGTGGTTGCAAAGAAAACCTGCACCCTCTCTACGCTTTCTGGAATGAGTTGTAGAGCCCTGTCCTATGCCTTCACTTCAGTTCCCTAAAGTAGTCTGATAGCCAAGGCTATATTCTTGGTTTGGGATTCCAGACTTTGCAGCAGGCAGTTCCCCTCCAGCCTTATTTCACACACCTCCAGCGAAAACACTTTTTTAGCTATTACAGATCACATGAATGGAAAGTGTCACATGACATTCTACAATACACAATATAGTACATGTGGACAAAGTAACAGATGGATGAGGTTGCTTAAAAACAGCAAAATGGTAATATTTAGCACCTGTTATTATTGGAATTACAGTTCTCACGAGTGCCTCGCTAGATTGACAGTTCTTGCAAGAAGACAAAACAGCAGTGGGAATCAATAATGTGATGGAAATGCTGTCATATCACAACTGTTTTTATTGGGATTCTGAATTATACTAAACATTTGCATAAATACATAATGGAAACCCAGCCAGTGGTTGATTACTATGTGCTGTTGAGGCAACCATGAAGAATCAGCAAGAAGCACTGGAGTTAGACCACGAGACAGAGATTGAAGAAATATATTTCTTACCTCCACCAAGCAGGTTCAGTTTTTAGTGGTATTTATTTGTTGGGCTGGCTGACTGTTGGCATGATTATGCAAAACGTTTTCAGTTGACCTCTGCGAAACTTGGTGCAATCATTAGTTGTATCAAGAGAAGTGCAATATAGGTCCTGAGGCCCATTGGTGCCAGTGCTTATCCCTGGATTCCATAGCATGGATGGGACACCAGTCCAGTGCAGATTACTTCCCCAGTGAAGCTGGTACCCATTTTAAGTGGGTGTTTCGGGACATGGAAATGAAGTGTCTTGTACAAGGACACGAGAGAGAGATGGTGTGACAAAAAATCCAAACCCAGGTCTAGCCCAAATCCTTGTCCCATTGGGATACCTGCTCTACTATCAAGAGGCTAAACCCAATAAATGTTGCTGTTGACTGGGATTCTGATGTGGACTCTGGATTATTTCTTTTCACTCTTTAACATCAGGCAAATTTTTTCACACTGTTCTTGAACCTCTACATCACACGCTGTCACCAAATACATTTTGAATCTGGATTTATAGTTTTAGTTTTATAGGTTTTTTTTTTTAGCATAAAAACCAATCTCCTTCTGCTTTATCGCAACAGAATTAGAAAAAATATTCTACTGGGATCCTTTGGATTCTGTTAGTTTATTGCTTGACATGTGGAAATAATGTCTTGAATCACTGAGATGTTATTGAAACACAATGAGAAGTCATATCATCAGGGGTCAAAGGTCAACATGGAAAGGTTCAGTTGGCACAAAGTAAAATTTGAGGTTCTTGAGTGATTTAAAGTGTAATTTCTAGTGTACGTGGTTAATTGAGGTATATAGCAATGAGGAATTTCAACAGGGTCAGCGCCAAAACAGGCAATTCCAGTAATTTTCAGGTAAAATGTTGAGTTACAGTTAATAGAAACTTGGTGTTGTGGAAGTTAATTTAATCCCAAAATTTGCTCTTTAGCCTCAGTAGTTCTGAGATCTGAGCAGGAGTTAAATTTAGATGTTTTGGTTCTTTAGAGCTGCCATGGACACTTTAGTTTGTGACGTGTTCCACTAAATGCTATAGAAACTTGTATCTTGCAAAGAATTTGACACCCAAAATTAGGCCGTGTAGACAAGTTACTGAATGTATGCATGGACAGACTGAAGAAGTTGCATAAATTACTACTACTACCAATTTTATAATTCAGTTTCCACACCAAAAGTGCCACCAAGGTCAAGCGGCAGTGGCAGTCATTAGCTGATAGAAGTGTACTGCAGAGTTAATGTGGAGCTGTAAAGGTTTCAAGGACTGCTTTTAGATCCTGTCTTCATAATGTCAGCCCCTACAGGAACACAAACACGTATCCGATTGGCCATGAATCCAGTGGTGCATTAACATCTGGGGGATAGATTGCCCTTGCTTGAACTGAAAGTTCCAGGTGCTGGTCACAGTTTTAAAAAAAATGCATCTAGATGACCAGAAATACCTGAAACCACCACAGAGTTTGTCTTGTAGATCATCTTAGTGGAAGAGGAAATGACTTGATGACCTTGATGTGCACTTTTAATAGTGTGCCGTTGCCCAGTGTGAAATTGGGATGAACAGGTGTGGTGCTAAAAGCAAGATCTCTCGCTTGGGTAAAGAATAGTGTTGTGGGCTCATGAGGAAGTCAATGAATGTGACTTTTTTTTCTGAATGGAGTTACATTAGCAAATTTATAGAATGATTTCATAAAAATGGCCTTGTGTGGCATTCTCTCCCTCACATATTTTACATTTATATGAAATTTAAAATGTCAGGTTTTTTTTTCCCCAGGGACTTTTTCAGACAGTCAGCCCCAACCTCTTGACTTTAATTAAGCTCTTATCTTTCCACAAAGCTCAGTGCCTTCCCTCAGTCACTCACTGGAAAGAGGCAGGAATGTGAGGAAGACCAGTGGCCCATATCTCACGTTCTCCTCCCTCATCCTTGTCTCATTCCTGAGGGACACAGTTCCACAAATGTGTGTCAGTAATTATCCAAGTTCATTTCCAGACCTTAACTTGATGGACATGGTGTGCACGCCCCTTGGACAGATGTTGGTGCTTTGTGATCTTTTATTTGTCTGCTGATGCCACATAATTGTGGAAAAACAGGATGAGATAATTCCACGTAACATTTAAACACAGAAAATGACTGAAATTAGATCTGTACAAGGTCATCTCATTTAATAATAAAATAAAATAAAATTAAATTAATCCTACTATATCTGCAAAATTGTGCTTCCTTTAATATGGAACAACCACATCAACTTTTGTCAATTATTTTTAGAGCTCACAGAATTATGAAAATCCACATGTCCCATATTTAGTCAAAGTGGGCCTGCATGATATTGGAAAAAAACTGATGTTGCAGTATAATTTTTTTTTTCTATGAGAGATATTGTGAAGTGTAAAAATATAAATGCATTTAAACCATATAGCTTGGGAAGCTCTATTTGGAAAGAATGACTCATTCTACCAAGTGTGTTTTTGTAAGGAAACGTCCACAGAACATAAAATTTATGAAAAAAAGTGGATGACTCTGCAAGGAACTCTCAGCAATTTATCTGTTTTTGGTCAATATGCCCCTGCTTGTGTTTGTTTGTTTGTCTGCTTTTTTTCTGGAGCCCACAATTTTTCATATATCGTTATGACATTTTTACTGAAGATTCATATCCTGATTGGCAAGAAATGATTAAACTTTGAAGGTCAAAGGTTGAAGTCAGGAAAAATCATGGAAAAATCCCAAGCTTTAACATTTAACAAAAATTCATAACTCTGTCAAAAAGGATCAATTGTTTTTGTATTTGAGAGCATTATGTAGGATGGTATGGTAAATGGACTGCATTTATGTAGCATTTTTCTCAAAGTGCTTTACAATAATGCCGCACATTCACCCCGATGTCAGGGTGCTGACATACAAGGTGCTCACTACACACTGGCAGTAACTAGGGGATTAAGGACTTTGCCCAAAGGCCTTTAGAGATTGTCCAGTCAGGCTGGGATTTGAACCAAGGATCCTCCTGTCTCAAGCCCAACGCTTTTTGTGGCCATTTAAATTTAACATTGAAAACCCCATTTAATGAATATTTTACATTATATCTTAATCAAATGTGCCCCAGTCACTCTCATATTTGAAGGTGAGGTGCAGACTGGCACTCACTATCACCTGACAAAGTTTGATGCATATCTGATCTGGATTGTGGATTTTGTGGACATTTGAATTTAATATTGAAAAGCCCATTTGGTGTACATTTTGCATTATAGCTCAATCAAAAGTTCCTCAATCACTCTCATTTGTGACAATGAGGTGCAAACTGGCACTCTCAATGAATAGACTTAAGTTTGAACCACATCTGATCCAAACTGTGAATTTAGCAGATATTTGATATTAACATTGAAAAGTCCTTTTGATCTACATTTTGTATTATATTTTTGCTTATGAAAAGCCACTTCTGACAAGAATTTGACCTTGAAAATGTTTCCCAAGGTAAAAATTTCTGGAATTGGAAACTAGTGTTGGCGGAGGTTGGCGCTCCATACAGATTCCATACAATGTATGTTGATTTTGCTTTTGTGATTATCAGCACAGTTTCAACACAGTTCTTGCACAGTCAAATACAACACAAAGGAAACATGCAGGGTGGCCACACAGAGTGGCCTGTCCAGGAACCTCCTTCCCTACAGTTGAATATTGACGGGTACAGACAATCACTGGAATTTGTGACAGCTTTGACCTGCAGTGTCATGTCAGTTGAATGGGAAAGCGTGTCTAAATGCTTGACTGGTATCATTTAGCTACACACATCTGCACATCCTGATGACATTGCTGAAAGTATATATATATCGTGCTGCCCAGATTCACAGCATTTCAACTGACTGAAGTGGACTGAGTGTGTGGACAGTCCAACCTGTGGTAAGTCAGTGTTTTGGAAACTCACATCATTGAAGAAATTTCCATAAAGCCTGATGGTGGCAGCGTTAATGTTGTGGTGATGCTTTTCTGCTGTACACCACGTGAGTCTTGTGAAGGTCAAAGGTAAAAGAAGGTAAATCCTGGAGAAGTAGCTGGTGCAGCCTGTAAAAACATTTGACTTGGGAGAAGATTTGTTTTCCTTCAAGACGATGACTCCAAGAAGTTAAGAATTTGTGTCTGGAAATAAAAAGGCTGTTCACTCCTCAATCCAAAGGCAACCTGACACAGTTCTTTCCATATGTGTAACGCTGACAGAAATACAGTGTAGCCACTTTGGCGTTCCGTATCCTTCTTATGTTGATCAGTATAAAATACATATGGATTATTATGTTCCATTTGAAAGCGTCAAAGGGTTGACTGCTTTTTGGAGGGCGTGTAAAAAGGTGGCTCATTAGCGTTCCTTTTCTCTTTGGATGCAGTATGTGCTTTGTTCTTGCCTCTGTGCTCTGTAATTTAAGCTCATTGTTGAAGAACAACAAAGCTAATTGCTTTCTTTAGCCCTTCAAGTGAGTCAGTTCTTAATTTTCAGTTAATTGTGTTGTGATTTTTGAGATATCAGTAGAGGATTTTGTAGAGCGAGAGAGAGAGAAAGTGAGAGAGAGAGAGAGAGAGAAGTCAACTCTTTACTCAAAGAAGACATTTGCCTCAACCTCAGTGGCTGATCTTTGATTCCCATTTGATTACTGATAATAATATTAATAATCCCCATTTTCTTTACTTTAAAGATTGATGGATTGGTGGCTATAGTTTTAGCAAATCACTGGCAATGTGGATTTGTCCAGCCACACGCAGTCTGCTTCACATGGTGCGAGAGGGGTTGAAGGAAGAGAAGATTTGAGTTAACCCCCTCTCCTCCTCTGCACTCCCCTCCCTCACCTCCCGACTCAGAAAATGTCTGGAATGTTGTATGTTCCTGTGGGACCTGCTAACAAAAAAGCTATGTGAAGGGAGCGAGACGGTTGTGCCGCGTGTATGTGCCGCTATAGGAAGTCAAATCCAGATCACGCTGCTGTTAAAGCGCACAGACAGGAAGTGCAGTCAGCGTGAGGAATGACATCAGACATGAAAAACTGTGATTGTCATTGCAGATATGTCGTTGTAATCCAACTGCCTTATGTTTGTCTTAAGTTGCATTTTTAGTTTTGTTCGCAGCCCTACTGCACCACACACTGTGTCCGTGTCATTATTTGAAGTCTCCAGCACACCATATTTGAGTTATCTGCCCAGAGTTCAGTGGGGTACAATAAATATTGCAAGAGTCCATTACTTTTGAATGGCTGTAATTAATCACGGTGGTCTTTGTGCATTAGCACTGTAACTATTTTCTGACACTGAGCTCATGTCTATGCAAGATTTTTCACAGAGCTAAAATAATTCAAACCTTCTGTCATAGTTGTACCTGTTTGTAGCTGTAACTAATTTGTATATTGTAAATAAAGGAACCACAAAAGCACACAATAGTGTATACATCAGGTCAAATTCCTGGGTGAACTCCTCTTTCAGATTATTCTACAGTTCAACTCAGGTTTTATTAAAATTGGTTATTTTTTAATACTCCTGCTAACTATGGCTCACAATGTGGAATTATTTGTGATAAATCTTCAGTGTGAGACAGGTGGACCAAATTTCACTCAAGTTTCATTTTCAATGCTTCTTAGTTTTGGCTGATGTAGCACTGATGTTTGTAGCTAGTTGCTAAAGCTCAACGTTCAATATGTATCAAACCTGTAATAATGTATCAAATCCTGTATCAAACTTTGGCACATGTGTAGTAAAATCTATTTCAGACACCCCAGGCGATGTTTCACTGAAATATGTTGTCTGACTTTTCCAAATCAATGTTTAAAGGTTAGCTAGCAAGCAGGTGCTTCTAATTTTAGACATGCATAAACAGAGACTGTGGAGACATCAAACACTCACGGTAACAGCAACATGACACTTAACTAAACTGACTAAACCAATCGAACTACTAAAACACAATAAATCAATAACACTGACAACACTGTAAAACTAACTTGAACCACAATAGCAACATTTAAAACCCCGAAAACTCAAACTCCCATGGCGCGTTGCATCACGGCGTCCATTGCTTAATGGTTAGCTAAAATTGCTAATTTCTCCAAAAAATATTTCCATTTTTACAGTGTTCATCCTTGACCCAAAATACATAATCATATCAAACGGCAAATGTCAGCTCTCCCCAGTTTTTGCAAGCCATACACGCACACAGAGGCCATTTAGCTATTGATGATGATGATGATCATAGAAGAAATATCAAGAATAAAGAGTACACTACAACACTGCACATATATCCCAAATTAAAGAGCTGATAATACAGAAACAAGATGCGATTTATACTCCAGTGCAACTAAAATACGGCTTTTCCCTCTTCAAGGATCTTTTTTACGACTTACACTCCGAAAAATATGGCAATAAATGCAGGCCTGCCCCAAAGTTGAATGGGTTCTGTTCCAGTCCAGGCTCAGCCTGTAGACCGACGTGTCATTGTAACTGTTCCATCAGTTTCTGAGTAACCCTCTCTGTGTCATGAATGTGGTAATAAGTGGCACCGGCACACCTTCCCAGACTATTTGCAACCTGACAAACCAACCAGTGATCAGACATGGCCAAAAATACAGTTTCATTCCTTAAAGAGTGCATTTCTAAACTCCCAGTTGCAGAACTTGCTGTTTGCCACCTGTATGATGGACAAAAAAAATCTGCTGTTATTTTGCAGGTCGGAGGCTGAGGGGGAAGGCATTTTATTATGTTGGAGGAAAAGTGTTCTGTGAAGAGGACTTTCTAGTGAGTGGTCTGCAAATATCATTTGCTTTGTCTTCAATTGTCAAATGTCAACAATAAGGAAAAATGATACAATGGTGTGTGTGTGTGTTAATTTTTACCAGATGCCCTTTTTGATGTAAAACAAAAATAGCAAATATTTATGAAGCCACGACATCAAACCTTTGACATTTTCTTATTTCTCAACATTGTTATTGATTGCTCATAATTGTTGTTGAATGATTTTAAATTTATGTTGACCAATTACTTGATTGATTAACTAATTATTTGCTTTCTAGCCAACATATGTGTGTGGAGCCCAGGAAGAGTAGCTGCTCCTTTGGTGGTAGCTAATGGAGACCCAAATTAAAAAATATAATCAATATTTTGAAATATTTAACCAGAGATTACACATAACCTTTGACAAACTAAAATATAATTTGCTGTCACTCAGTCTACTTTTTTATTGTCTACAAATCTGCACTTTTATATGTGATCCAACCTTTCACAAAAATGACAGGTCTACAAATTTGTTAGCCTGTACTAACAACCAGTAGACAGTGTACAGGGAAGCAAAACATTATTGCCCTTAGTTTTGCTTCTGTCTTCCGGCCAAGCTACAAAATGGGAAAGAGAGTGTTCCTTATGGGCTACTGTATCAACATGGTGCTGCAACGCCTAGGGTCCACTAGTCCTACTCGTAGTATTAAGGAGAGCATGTTGAAGATGTTTTTATATTTATGGTAGGCTATATGTTGCACTAAAGTAGTGTAAAGTATAGTAGTAATGTTACAAAAGTGTGACAATAAAAGAAAACCCCATTTAATTATGGTGAATTACTATTATTTGTTGATTTTCAACTCAACAGATTTATAGACAACAGTACAATTAAAGGTGATTAATGGTGTATATCAACAGAATCATATGTTTTATTTTTGTAAATTGAACAAAACTGGATATGGTTTGTTAGTTAAACTCAGTTTAGGGTTGTAATATACACCATCAGATAATATAAAGAGGTTAGGACCAGTGGAGCCTAGGACCAATGGACGCTAGGACCAGTGGAGCCTAGGACTAGTGGACCCTCCCTCGCTGCAACATGGTGGCCTCTATGAGGAGACTCTCTCCACTGTAGAGCTCATTTTAAGGTTATGATTTGTTGTTGCAGGTAATTATACACTAATGAACAGATGGTCAGATGAATGTTATGTTCCATTTCTGCTAATATAATCCCACACACTGTAGCTTTAAAGCTCTATTGTTCCAGTGGTTATTGGATGACCCATTTAAAAGCAGCTCATACTGGATCAGGAATATTTTTTAGAGATGTTGACTTGCTGTCTACATCAATCAATCAATCAATTCAATCAATTTTTTTATATAGCGCCAAATCACAACAAACAGTTGCCCCAAGGCACTTTATATTGTAAGGCAAGGCCATACAATAATTACGTAAAAACCCCAACGGTCAAAACGACCCCCTGTGAGCAAGCACTTGGCGACAGTGGGAAGGAAAAACTCCCTTTTAACAGGAAGAAACCTCCAGCAGAACCAGGCTCAGGGAGGGGCAGTCTTCTGCTGGGACTGGTTGGGGCTGAGGGAGAGAACCAGGAAAAAGACATGCTGTGGAGGGAAGCAGAGATCAATCGCTAATGATTAAATGCAGAGTGGTGCATACAGAGCAAAAAGAGAAAGAAACACTCAGTGCATCATGGGAACCCCCCAGCAGTCTAAGTCTATAGCAGCATAACTAAGGGATGGTTCAGGGTCACCTGATCCAGCCCTAACTATAAGCTTTAGCAAAAAGGAAAGTTTTTAAGCGTAATCTTAAAAGTAGAGAGGGTGTCTGTCTCCCTGATCTGAATTGCGAGCTGGTTCCACAGGAGAGGAGCCTGAAAGCTGAAGGCTCTGCCTCCCATTCTACTCTTACAAACCCTAGGAACTACAAGTAAGCCTGCAGTCTGAGAGCGAAGCGCTCTATTGGGGTGATATGGTACTATGAGGTCCCTAAGATAAGATGGGACCTGATTATTCAAAACCTTATAAGTAGAAGAAGAATTTTAAATTCTATTCTAGAATTAACAGGAAGCCAATGAAGAGAGGCCAATATGGGTGAGATATGCTCTCTCCTTCTAGTCCCCGTTAGTACTCTAGCTGCAGCATTTTGAATTAACTGAAGGCTTTTCAGGGAACTTTTAGGACATCCTGATAATAATGAATTACAATAGTCCAGCCTGGAGGAAATAAATGCATGAATTAGTTTTTCAGCATCACTCTGAGACAAGAACTTTCTAATTTTAGAGATATTGCGCAAATGCAAAAAAGCAGTCCTACATATTTGTTTAATATGCGCATTGAATGACATATCCTGATCAAAAATGACTCCAAGATTTCTCACAGTATTACTAGAGGTCAGGGTAATGCCATCCAGAGTAAGGATCTGGTAGACACCATGTTTCTAAGATTTGTGGGGCCAAGTACAATAACTTCAGTTTTATCTGAGTTTAAAAGCAGGACATTAGAGGTCATCCATGTCTTTATGTCTGTAAGACAATCCTGCAGTTTAGCTAATTGGTGTGTGTCCTCTGGCTTCATGGATAGATAAAGCTGGGTATCATCTGCGTAACAATGAAAATTTAAGCAATGCCGTCTAATAATACTGCCTAAGGGAAGCGTGTATAAAGTGAATAAAATTGGTCCTAGCACAGAACCTTGTGGAACTCCATAATTAACCTTAGTCTGTGAAGAAGATTCCCCATTTACATGAACAAATTGTAATCTATTAGATAAATATGATTCAAACCACCGCAGCGCAATGCCTTTAATACCTATGGCAGCATAGGTATCACACCTTTTTCCTCTCTTGGGTGGTCCTCTAACGAGGTCACTAATTAGCATGAATTGGCAGTGACAACGACACTCTAGGCTACTTTGAAAACTGCAAAACCTTCATTTTATGCAAAGTTATAAACATTTGGTAAAACATGTCAGGAAGTTCTTCAGTTAAAACAGAAATGTATCCTGAATTGTATTTGCTCTGGCTGTTCTCTCTCTGTGTGTGCTGTTCATTACATCTCCCCCTCTATCTAGGCTTTTTTGTGGCCTGTAATCACTGTGACACACTTTTTTATGTGGTAAAATAATAAATATAATAAAGCAGAGCTGAATAAAGTAGCTGCCACATAAAGGTCAGTGTGTCGGCTTTCCAGTGTTTAACTCAGATGGATATGGTTATGAATAAAAGAGGAGAGATTAGGAGGGATGGGGACCACACAGAATACTTTGGACTGTGTCTGAGAGATGTCGTGGAGTTGTTTGAGTGGTCGATCTAAAGCAATCAGAGAATAATTTGTAGCCCTTTGAGTTCTGTTCTGTTTGGGTGTTGACGTCACCGCTGTCTTGCTTGTGTGTTTTTTTTAGTACTCTGGTTTCCAGCAGTCTGCTGACAAGTGCAACGCATGTGGACATCTGATCATGGACATGGTGAGATCGAGCGAATCGTTTCTCTCGAGATGTGTAGGTGTGGCTGTGCGTTTCCGAGCGAGATGATCTCAGCCGAAACGCCGTCCTCACTGAGCTTTCTCTGGGCACATCTGGATAAAGTGTCAGGAGGGTGGGGCTTTGTATGTGCGCATGCTCTCTCACAGATTCACATGTGCACAAACTGATTTATGGGCAAAAACTAAACGGAGAAATATGAGGGATGTGATCCTGAGGAAGTGTTGCTGCATATGAAGAATTTGTCTTGACACGGATCTAAAAATCCATTTATATTATACTGCCTCATAAAATACACACTTTTTTTTTAACAGTTTATTTACCTCTGACAAGAAGGTTATGTTTGCATTGATGTTTGTCTTCCGACACATCTGCTAAACAGGGTGTTGTCATCACTCCAGTGTGTGTGTGTGTGTGTATAAAAAAAATGAATAAATAAATAAAATGGTTGAATGGATTTTCACCAAACTTGGTGTGAATATTACTTGGGCTAGTGTCTGCAGATGGTTAACCTTTGGTAGAGATTGGCCAAAGATCATGGTTATGCCACACGTATCTTAAAAACACATTTACCATAAAAGATCATGACGGATTTTCAACAAACAAACTTGGAATATTACTTGGGAATTTTATTAGTGTCTATACGAGGTCTGTTAGAAAAGTATCCGACATTTTTATTTTTTTCAAAAACCTGATAGATTTGAATCACGTGTGCTTGCATGAGCCAACCTTGAACCTTGGTGCGCATGCGTGAATTTTTTCACGCTTGTCGATTGTGTCATTTGCTGGTAAGCAGCCTTTGTGTGAGGATGGGTGTTGTCTCTCGTCGGATTTTCATTGCAAGGAAATGGCGGAACAAATGGAGCAGGGCGACTGCATCAAATTTTGCCAGAAACTGGGCGACAGCCAGGTGGAAACCATTCGGATTATTCAGACGGCTTTCTGTGACGATGCTATGGCATCACACAGATTAAGGAGCGGTACAACCAGTTTAAAGACGACCGCACAACGGTGGAGAGCGCGTTATGCTCCGGGCGGCCATCAACATGCTGAAATGACCAGATCATTTCCAAAGTGAACGCTGTGGTGATGTGGGATCGTCGTGTGACTATCCGAGAAATTGCGGAAGAGGTGGACAGCATCACTTTTTCGGCACATTCCACTGTGACAGACGATTTGGCCATGAAAAAAGTTGCAGCAAAATTCATGCCGATGGCTTCGGCACGAAGCTGACGGAGCAAAAGCGCCTTCGTGATGAAGTCTCACAGGACATGTTGTGACATGCCCACCTCTTCCACAATTTATTGGATATGTTTCTGTGTAGGCTCTCAGTTGTCCATGTGGTTTCCATAGTAGAGAAGCTTGAATCTTCGACTGGACTGGGTTGCTTGACGCGAGGACTTTTCACTTCAAATCGCAGACGCTTCCTCAGATAAAATTCTTGCTCTGGTAGTCTGACTTCTGTCTTGACTCTTGTAGAGAAGAATAAACAGAAGCCACAAAAGCTGGAGTTTTAAACCTAACCAGACCCCTCCTAAGGAGAGGCAGACTGTTGTGGGCTAGTGACTTAACAATAGCTCTAATTAGCACCTATTGTGCTCTAGTTAGCACCCTCCTAATGACAGGGCAGCTGTCCCTCCTAATGATGGAATGGACGCCTCTCCTGATGGCTCCCTTGACAACTCTCCTGATGACGTGAATGACTCATTACCATGAACAAAAGACAAACTGCTCTGACCTGAGTACCCCATTGTAAACAGGGGACAAAGCGTGTCTCAGACCCCCTCCCCGGTTAAGGCTGGGTTTCAAGTGTTTCACATAGAATGCCTCCTTGACCCCTCTCTCAAACCATTTCTTCTCTCTGGCTAAGATTTTAACTTCCTTGTCCTCAAACGTGTGGTTAGTGTCTTTAAGGTGGCGATGAACTGCAGACTGAGGTCCACTGGCGCCCTCTCTGCGGTGCTAGTATAGCCTTTTGTGTAAAGGTTGCTTAGTTTCACCTATGTACTGTTCATTACAGTTTTCCTGACATCGGATAGAGTACACTACATTGCTCTGTTTGTAACTAGGGATCCTGTCCTTAGGGTGAACTAATTTCTGTCTCAAGGTGTTAACCGGTTTAAAGTAAACTGGGATTTTGTGCTGTCTGAAGATCCTCTGTAGTTTTTCCCCTACTCCTGCTAAATAAGGGAGAGACACTCCTCTTCTTCTTGTCTCCTGTCTATCTGGTCTCTTTGTTCTCTGGGACTTCTGCACTTTGTCCAGGGACCATTGTAGGTACCCACATACTGTGAGGGCTTTCCGGACCAGTTGTTGTTCTTTAGCCCCTCCCTCTGCAGTTGTGGGCACCTGTAGGGCTCTGTGTTGAAAAGTCCTGATCACCCCGAGCTTGTGTTCAAGGGGGTGGTTTGAGCCAAGGAGCAGATGTTGGTCAGTGTGAGTGGGTTTTCTGTAAACCTCTGTCTGGAGCTGCCTGTTCTCTCCAATCGTAACATCACAGTCCAAGAAGGCTAAATGGTTGTTTGTGGCATCCTCACATGTGAACTTGATATTGGAGTCCACCGAGTTGATGTGTTCTGTAAAGTCCTCAACCTCCTGTTGCTAGATTTTAACCCATGTGTCATCGACATATCTGCACCAGTTCATGCTAATGAGTCATTCACGTCATCAGGAGAGTCGTCAAGGGAGCCATCAGGAGAGGCGTCCGTTCCATCATTAGGAGGGACAGCTGCCCTGTCATTAGGAGGGTGCTAACTAGAGCACAATAGGTGCTAATTAGAGCTATTGTTTAGTCACTAGCCCACAGCAGTCTGCCTCTCCTTAGGAGGGGTCTGGTTAGGTTTAAAACTCCAGCTTTTGTGGCTTCTGTTTATTCTTCTCTACAAGAGTCAAGACAGAAGTCAGACTACCAGAGCAAGAATTTTAGCTGAGGAAGCTTCTGCGATTTGAAGCGAAACGTCCTCGCGTCAAGCAACCCAGTCCAGTCGAAGATTCAAGCTTCTGTACTAATTTCTCAGATAGTCACACAACTGAAAAGCCACCGAAAGCCGTCTGAATCTTCCGAATGGTGGAAGAGGTGGACATGTCACAACATGTCCTGTGAGACTTTAACACGAATGCGCTTTTGCTCCGCCATCAGCTTCGTGCCAAAGCCATCGGCATGAATTTCACTGCAACTCTTTTCATGGCCAAATCTTCTGTCACAGTGAAATGTGCCAAAAAAGTGCAGATGTCCACCTCTTTCGCAGTTTCTCGGATAGTCACACGACGGTCCCACATCACCACAGCATTCACTTTGGAAATAATCTGGTCATTTCAGCATGTTGATGGCCGACCGGAGCGCGGCGCGCTCTCCACCGTTGTGCGGCCATCTTTAAACCGGTTGTACCGCTCCTTAATCTGTGTGATGCCCATAGGATCGTCACCGAAAACTCTCTGAATAATCCGAATGGTTTCCACCTGGCTGTCGCCCAGTTTCTGGCAAAATTTGATGCAGTCACGCTGCTCCAGTCGTTCCGCCATTTCCTTGCAAAGAAAATCCGACGAGAGACTACACCCATCCTCACACAAAGGCTGCTTACCAGCAAATGACGCAATCGACAAGCGTGAAAAAATTCACGCATGCACACGAAGGTTCAAGGTTTGCTCATGCAAGCACACGTGATTCAAATCCATCAGGTTTTTGAAAAAAATAAAAAGGTTGGATACTTTTCTAACAGACCTCGTATATATGTGTGTGTGTGAAATTTGGTGTAAATATTGATCCTGATTACTGACATAATCATCAATCCCAAAAACAGGATCAAAGGAATCATGATCAAAGATCAAAGGCAAGATCCACCCCTGAATAAGGGCCACATTTTAACTTTTCAACTTTTTGTTACCTAATGTCTACCTCTCCACCAAATGTAATTTGAATTCATTCATGTGCTTTCAGGAAATCATGCTTTCCCCCCCCCAAAAAAAACAAACAAACAAACAAAAAAAACAATCTTCAGTATAATGAATACATAACATGTAGGCTAAAGGAGTGCTTCCCAACTATTTAGTTTTTTTGTTTTTGTTTTTTACCCCAAAGCACTTCAAACCAACCTCATTTCACTTTACTTTGACCTTGAGAAGACTTAGTCTGTGCAGTAGAGAAGCGTCACCTCAGCATGACGCTGCCACCACCACTTCTCACACTCAAACTTTGTTTACTCTGATGCCAAACAAAGTGACCTCATCACAACATGTAAACCAATAAACAAACATGGTTTTACCTGATCATGTTAAGATGAATTAAAATAGTGTAAAAAAGTGCACTCTAATTAAGTAAGAGTGGTGTAAATACTGAAAACTATAATATCACATACATACATTGTCAACTTCTTATCCTGGATCGGGTCACGGGGGCTATATTATATTATATAAACACAATATGCTTCAAATTCATTCCAGACTTAGAAGATTGTCAATTTGTTATTTAAAATATATTTTATATGTATTTGCAAACAATTAGTGGCAAAATATTTCCTTCATAATATTTATTTGCATGGGAAGCGTACTCCGTACTGGGAGAGCGATGACGGAGTCCTGACATTGTGATATTTTCCTCATAGATCCTGCAGGCCCTCGGGAAGTCGTACCACCCCGGCTGTTTCCGCTGTGTCATCTGTAACGAGAGCCTTGATGGAGTGCCCTTCACTGTGGACACTGAAAATAAGATCTACTGTGTCAAAGACTACCACAGGTGAAAGTCACTTTTTACATGCTTCTGAGGAACATGACCCCGAATTATCCGTGTTTAATTAGCCGAGCATGACGCTGGCAAAAATGTCATGGTTTCATATTCCAAGTTAAATCACCGCCGGATAGTGTTCCTCTGCTTCTCCAGGGTCAGGTGGAGAGGGCATGCACGGGTTGACTGAGTTTCTCTGCCACGTGTGGCAGATAGATGAGAAGCAGAGTCAGGGTCGATGGAAGGGAGGGGGTCAAAAAGATCACTGCCCAGTTAGAGTCAGGAGAGTGGCAGCGGGCCATCGCTCCTCTCTTCCAGACTCAACAGTACTATCTGAACTTAAACAGGATCTTTGAGGGGAAAAAAATCAAGGTATTGTATATAACTAATATAACTGCTGTGTATTTTATCCATTTTTAAAACTAGTGTGGTGAATGTAAAATGCATTCATCAATGATGGTACCTGTGCTGCCCTCAACAGCCCCTCTGTGCACCTCTCTGCCTGTAATAACACGCATGTAACATAGACCTGCTGCGTTAGTTCCCCCCTGGCAGATCCCGAGCAGCCGGGAAAGCAGGCTGACTGGGTGACTGTGAGGAGGAAGCGTAGCCCTAAACAGAAGCCCCGTGTACACCGCCAACCCGTTCACATCTCTAACCGTTTTTCCCCACTCGACGACACACCCGCCGAGGATCAAACTCTGGTTATTGGCGACTCTATTTTGAGAAATGTGAAGTTAGCGACACCAGCAACCATAGTCAATTGTCTTCCGGGGGCCAGAGCAGGCGACATTGAAGGAAATTTGAAACTGCTGGCTAAGGCTAAGCGTAAATTTGGTAAGATTGTAATTCACGTCGGCAGTAATGACACCCGGTTACGCCAATCGGAGGTCACTAAAATTAACATTAAATCGGTGTGTAACTTTGCAAAAACAATGTCGGACTCTGTAGTTTTCTCTGGGCCCCTCCCCAATCGGACCGGGAGTGACATGTTTAGCCGCATGTTCTCCTTGAATTGCTGGCTGTCTGAGTGGTGTCCAAAAATGAGGTGGGCTTCATAGATAATTGGCAAAGCTTCTGGGGAAAACCTGGTCTTGTTAGGAGAGACGGCATCCATCCCACTTTGGATGGAGCAGCTCTCATTTCTAGAAATCTGGCCAATTTTCTTAAATCCTCCAAACCGTGACTATCCAGGGTTGGGACCAGGAAGCAGAGTTGTAGTCTTACACACCTCTCTGCAGCTTCTCTCCCCCTGCCATCCCCTCATTACCCCATCCCCGTAGAGACGGTGCCTGCTCCCAGACTACCAATAACCAGCAAAAATCTATTTAAGCATAAAAATTCAAAAAGAAAAATAATATAGCACCTTCAACTGCACCACAGACTAAAACAGTTAAATGTGGTCTATTAAACATTAGGTCTCTCTCTTCTAAGTCCCTGTTGGTAAATGATATAATAATTGATCAACATATTGATTTATTCTGCCTAACAGAAACCTGGTTACAGCAGGATGAATATGTTAGTTTAAATGAGTCAACACCCCCGAGTCACACTAACTGTCAGAATGCTCGTAGCACGGGCCGGGGCGGAGGATTAGCAGCAATCTTCCATTCCAGCTTATTAATTAATCAAAAACCCAGACAGAGCTTTAATTCATTTGAAAGCTTGTCTCTTAGTCTTGTCCATCCAAATTGGAAGTCCCAAAAACCAGTTTTATTTGTTATTATCTATCGTCCACCTGGTCGTTACTGTGAGTTTCTCTGTGAATTTTCAGACCTTTTGTCTGACTTAGTGCTTAGCTCAGATAAGATAATTATAGTGGGCGATTTTAACATCCACACAGATGCTGAGAATGACAGCCTCAACACTGCATTTAATCTATTATTAGACTCTATCGGCTTTGCTCAAAAAGTAAATGAGTCCACCCACCACTTTAATCATATCTTAGATCTTGTTCTGACTTATGGTATGGAAATAGAAGACTTAACAGTATTCCCTGAAAACTCCCTTCTGTCTGATCATTTCTTAATAACATTTACATTTACTCTGATGGACTACCAGCAGTGGGGAATAAGTTTCATTACACTAGAAGTCTTTCAGAAGCGCTGTAACTAGGTTTAAGGATATGATTCCTTCTTTATGTTCTCTAATGCCATATACCAACACAGTGCAGAGTAGCTACCTAAACTCTGTAAGGGAGATAGAGTATCTCGTCAATAGTTTTACATCCTCATTGAAGACAACTTTGGATGCTGTAGCTCCTCTGAAAAAGAGAGCTTTAAATCAGAAGTGTCTGACTCCGTGGTATAACTCGCAAACTCGTAGCTTAAAGCAGATAACCCGTAAGTTGGAGAGGAAATGGCGTCTCACTAATTTAGAAGATCTTCACTTAGCCTGGAAAAAGAGTCTGTTGCTCTATAAAAAAGCCCTCCGTAAAGCTAGGACATCTTTCTACTCATCACTAATTGAAGAAAATAAGAACAACCCCAGGTTTCTTTTCAGCACTGTAGCCAGGCTGACAAAGAGTCAGAGCTCTATTGAGCTGAGTATTCCATTAACTTTAACTAGTAATGACTTCATGACTTTCTTTGCTAACAAAATTTTAACTATTAGAGAAAAAATTACTCATAACCATCCCAAAGACGTATCGTTATCTTTGGCTGCTTTCAGTGATGCCGGTATTTGGTTAGACTCTTTCTCTCCGATTGTTCTGTCTGAGTTATTTTCATTAGTTACTTCATCCAAACCATCAACATGTTTATTAGACCCCATTCCTACCAGGCTGCTCAAGGAAGCCCTACCATTATTTAATGCTTCGATCTTAAATATGATCAATCTATCTTTGTTAGTTGGCTATGTACCACAGGCTTTTAAGGTGGCAGTAATTAAACCATTACTTAAAAAGCCATCACTTGACCCAGCTATCTTAGCTAATTATAGGCCAATCTCCAACCTTCCTTTTCTCTCAAAAATTCTTGAAAGGGTAGTTGTAAAACAGCTAACTGATCATCTGCAGAGGAATGGTCTATTTGAAGAGTTTCAGTCAGGTTTTAGAATTCATCATAGTACAGAAACAGCATTAGTGAAGGTTACAAATGATCTTCTTATGGCCTCGGACAGTGGACTCATCTCTGTGCTTGTTCTGTTAGACCTCAGTGCTGCTTTTGATACTGTTGACCATAAAATTTTATTACAGAGATTAGAGCATGCCATAGGTATTAAAGGCACTGCGCTGCGGTGGTTTGAATCATATTTGTCTAATAGATTACAATTTGTTCATGTAAATGGGGAATCTTCTTCACAGACTAAAGTTAATTATGGAGTTCCACAAGGTTCTGTGCTAGGACCAATTTTATTCACTTTATACATGCTTCCCTTAGGCAGTATTATTAGACGGTATTGCTTAAATTTTCATTGTTACGCAGATGATACCCAGCTTTATCTATCCATGAAGCCAGAGGACACACACCAATTAGCTAAACTGCAGGATTGTCTTACAGACATAAAGACATGGATGACCTCTAATTTCCTGCTTTTAAACTCAGATAAAACTGAAGTTATTGTACTTGGCCCCACAAATCTTAGAAGCATGGTGTCTAACCAGATCCTTACTCTGGATGGCATTACCCTGACCTCTAGTAATACTGTGAGAAATCTTGGAGTCATTTTTGATCAGGATATGTCATTCAAAGCGCATATTAAACAAATATGTAGGACTGCTTTTTTGCATTTACGCAATATCTCTAAAATCAGAAAGGTCTTGTCTCAGAGTGATGCTGAAAAACTAATTCATGCATTTATTTCCTCTAGGCTGGACAATTGTAATTCATTATTATCAGGTTGTCCTAAAAGTTCCCTAAAAAGCCTTCAGTTAATTCAAAATGCTGCAGCTAGAGTACTGACGGGGACTAGAAGGAGAGAGCATATCTCACCCATATTGGCCTCTCTTCATTGGCTTCCTGTTAATTCTAGAATAGAATTTAAAATTCTTCTTCTTACTTATAAGGTTTTGAATAATCAGGTCCCATCTTATCTTAGGGACCTCGTAGTACCATATCACCCCAATAGAGCGCTTCGCTCTCAGACTGCAGGCTTACTTGTAGTTCCTAGGGTTTGTAAGAGTAGAATGGGAGGCAGAGCCTTCAGCTTTCAGGCTCCTCTCCTGTGGAACCAGCTCCCAATTCAGATCAGGGAGACAGACACCCTCTCTACTTTTAAGATTAGGCTTAAAACTTTCCTTTTTGCTAAAGCTTATAGTTAGGGCTGGATCAGGTGACCCTGAACCATCCCTTAGTTTTGCTGCTATAGACGTAGACTGCTGGGGGGGTTCCCATGATGCACTGTTTCTTTCTCTTTTTGCTCTGTATGCACCACTCTGCATTTAATCATTAGTGATCGATCTCTGCTCCCCTCCACAGCATGTCTTTTTCCTGGTTCTCTCCCTCAGCCCCAACCAGTCCCAGCAGAAGACTGCCCCTCCCTGAGCCTGGTTCTGCTGGAGGTTTCTTCCTGTTAAAAGGGAGTTTTTCCTTCCCACTGTAGCCAAGTGCTTGCTCACAGGGGGTCGTTTTGACCGTTGGGGTTTTACATAATTATTGTATGGCCTTGCCTTACAATATAAAGCACCTTGGGGCAACTGTTTGTTGTGATTTGGCGCTATATAAAAAAAATTGATTGATTGATTGATTGATTGATTTGAGTGTTATTTATTGAATGTACAAATTCTCTGATTTCAGTTTGTTAAATCAGACTATTTTCTAGTTACGTTACTACTTTCTTTACGCCTCAAACTGACAGCAAACTGATTATGTTGGGATTGTGCATAAAACAGTTTTTTTCAATTTTTCAATTTATTTTCATTTATATATCGCCAAATCACAACAGAGTTGCCTCAGAGCGCTTCACACAAGTAAGGTCTAACCTTACCAACCCCCAGAGCAACAGTGGTAAGGAAAAACTCCCTCTGAGGAAGAAACCTCAAGCAGACCAGACTCAAGGGGTGACCCTCTGCTTGGGCCATGCTACAAACATAAATTACAGAACAATTCACAGAACAATTCACGGACGAATATACAAGAAATGCTATTGGCGCACAGGACAGGAGGACACACAGGAAACAACACATTTGATGGTCATCTGGGGTTTTGAGGAACACTGGTTGATATTTTTCACACATTTTATAGACCAAACAACTAATGGGTTAATCCAGAAAATAATCAAACAGATAATTGATAATGAAAAGAATTAGTTGCAACCCTATGAAATATGCTAGGATTTTATTTTCTTATTTTTGTGTCAAGACAAAGAAGATTTTCTTCCATCTTTGTTCCATTAGTTATGCCCGCGATGCTCCGCCACAGGAAAACACCTCTGTTGGAAGCCTTAAGGACAAGTTGGAACATGTCCAGCTGTTAAACAATTTCTCATATACTCACTCCACTGAAAGCCATCAAAAGCCGCCTGGATTTTACAAATGGTTGTCAACACGGAGGTGTTTTTCCTGTGCCGCCGCACCACGCCGGCTGCGTCCCGACGCACGGACCCATCCGCACGGACCCGTCCGCACGGACCCGTCCGCACGTCTTTCATTAAAAAAATCTCCTTTAACAGTGGAATATCTGGATAAAATGCTGAAACCGACTTCTTCTGAAACTTCTCTGTTCTCTCACGACGTCCTGGATCAATAGAGCCTGAAATGTGGAGGTTTTCAGCTTGAAACAGGCTGACGACGGCGCCTGGGACCGCTGCGCGACGTCTCGCACTGTGGGAAGTCCTTAAAGCAACAGTATCACCTCAAAATCTCTCATCAGCCGTTAAAATTTTCACCGAAACCAGCTTAATTTTTGAACCGGTCCACTTCGATGTGTCTCACAGGTTTAGAAAAATTTTTATCAAACAAAGCGCCAGTCTCTCAGCAACTTCTCAGACAAAGGAATTCCGACGAGGGGCTGGACGACTCCTCCCACAAGGAGTGCTCACAGGCGAATGAAAAAAACTGGCACATGCGCACAAGGGTTCAAGCATGTCTGACGTAAAAACATATGAATGAAATCCATATAGTTTTTGAAAAAAATAAAAAGGACCTATACTTTATTGACAGCCCAAGTATAATGTGAAATTATGACAGTGGTCGTTTTCGAAAATGCTCGAAATGATATGTGTATTCTTCTTCTTTTCATCTTTGACTTGCATGGTTAGTCATTTGATGTTTTGTGCCATAGGCTGTTACTAGGGAGCGATAACGAAATGGTAAATGGACTGCATTTATATAGCTCTTTTCCATCTGCATCAGACGCTCAAAGCGCTTTACAACTAATGCATCACATTCACCGTGATGTGAGGGTGCTACTATACAAGGTACTCACGACACATCGGGAGCAACTAGGGGCCCAAGGACCCTTAGTGATTTTCCGGTCAGGCTGGGATTTGAACTGAGGATCCTCTGGTCTCAAGCCCAACGCTTTTAACCACTAGACCATCACCAACCCTAAGTTTATCTTAACCTTTTGTGTTGTGTTGTTCATTTTTTATGTACAATCTACGTATGTACATGTGACCAATCACACGGCCTGTAAGGGTCTGACTCCTCCCTCATGTTGGAGAAGTGTTTGCCTAAAGTTTGAAGACGCGGCCTTGTAACCAGAGGGTTGTAGGTCTGACTCCTGACCCAGATAATTTGGGTGGGGAAGGTGAAAGAACAATGTTTGTCTCACTCTCATTATCACCGCTAAAGTGCCCTTGAGCAAAACCTTTAATTTTAATGTGTCGCTGAACACATTAAGTGGCAGTTTCTCACATCTGTGTATGTGTATAAATATGAGGCATTTCTCTAAACCCCTTTTGTGCTCTCAGATAGAAAAGGTGATAGGAATTCTTTAAACTTGTTAAATCGGAAACCATGTCTGACTTTACCCACAGTTGCCTCGTCCACACTGAGGTCCTTTGTTAGTGTCCAGGTGCTGTCCACCTGGTGCCGTATCAGGGGAAAACGGTGAAATAATTTAATTCTTTTTCCAGTTGGTGTTGGATTTGGGGGAATCCAGTGTGTGAGGGAAAGCCAGCACATCTGCCAAAGTGGCATCTCCTTAATTAGGATCTGAAATCTTGTAAAAGATTACAGAAGAATCAAGACTGTGTTTAAAGCTACATGTGTAGGATTTAGGGGTGTTCTTTTTCTTTTTTTTCTTTTTTTTTTGCAGAAATGGAAGATAAACATCTGTTCACTGGTGTATAATTACCTGCAACAGCAAAACGTTTTCATGAGCTTAGAATGAGCCCTACATATCTACATGGGAGTAGGCTCCCTCATGGAGGCCACCATGTTACACTGCCATGTTGATATAGTAGCCCAAAAGAGACATACTTTATATTTCAAATTTTAATGGGCATCATGCATACTGATTGTCACAAGATAACTCAAGGGAGCATGAATCCCTGTTGCCAAAAAAGCGAAAACGTGAGAGGAAACAAAATTGTGACCCGTGACGGCATAATGCAAGCTGCAACCTCACCACTAGAGGACAGTAAATCTGACACACTGTAGCTTTAAAGTTTCAGGAAAGCATGTGGTCGATGAACGGTAAGCTTTTTATTCACACTTTGAATAGAGTGAATGTCAGTTCAGATTACATACACTGAATAATTCATTTTCTGCAACTTATTTCAGTTTAATTTTGTTAAAAGCATGAAACCTCTCTCTTTGTATTCCAATCCTGCAGGGTTCTGGCTCCTAAGTGTGCAGCGTGTAACCAGCCCATTTTGCCCTCAGAGGTAAGTCGGTCTCATCAGTTTATCGCGCTTTGACAAATCCACAAGCAGACAACAGTGACCTCCAGTGGCCACCATGACCCTGTGATGAGGAAAAAGGCATCACAAGCAAATTAATAGGGCCCTGTCTGTTTTTATTTTATTTTCCATGTTAAACAAAATACCTGGCCCAAAATACCAGGTTCGCTGCTTCTCACCTGTATCCACCAGAACTCAAAATTTCAGATCTGAGAATGCAGCAGTCTTTATGGAGTTTCAGATGGAAAATTTTCAGGCCAACTAACTGATTGACTCCATCAATCCTGGACGTGCTGTGCTAATCACAGAGAATAACAACATTGTCCCTACAGACAAATTGAAAGATGATGTAATTGTCACACAGTCAGGAAAATTACTGACAAACTGTTTCAGTTAAATGATTCAATTAATGGAATTTTGATTTTACGATTTTGGCTTCCAATTATTACGAATGTAATATAAATGAAATGAAATGATTGTTTTACCTCATTCCATTTTGCAACAGTGCTCTTTTCCATGTGTTTTAAAACCAAGTGCCATCCTCCAGAATGAGTGAGTGTGCATGCGCCAGACGCTGATTGGCTACTTCTGCTAGCGGCAGGTTCTAGTACTAGGGTGATAGGCTAGCTGCTGTCGAAGATGGTTTTCTTTTTTATTATAAATATCTGAGATAATATGGCATGCTTTGTAGTTAATTGTACTAAAGGACCATTTAAGAAGTCTGTGCTCCTGTATTTCTGTTGAGTGAAATTTTAGTATTAATTCATTTGCACACCGTTAGCACTAATTAACAAGTATCGATAGCTTAATACCTGCACCCAAGCCACCCATTAGAAAAAGGGACTGCAAAGTCCGCAAAAATATGCGTTATTCAAACAATTTAACCTAAGTTGGGGTTAACTTCTGTGTTCAGACTACGTTGCACCCCTTTACCCATATTTCGATGATATTTAAAATTGAAGCTATATCAAAGAAAAAAAAAAAAAAAAAAAATATATATATATATATATATATATATATATATATATATATATATATAAATTTTAAAACGCAGTAAATGCAGGATGTTTGCAAAGTCAGTGAGTCAGTGTGTTAAATAAAGATGATTGATTTTCTACCATTATCAAGCAGCCCTAGTCCAGGGACTGAACAGTGATTTTTGCATGTGACGTAAGTCACATCAGACTGACACCCTCCACAAGAACTTGGCACCTTATAAACCATTTTTTTTATTTTTCAATATGGTCACATTTCCCACAAGACCACAGGTCAAATTGGTGTCAGATCAACGAGGTTTGAACCATGATTATGAAGGAAGGATGGACAAACAGAAAAGAGAGGTCTCTGTCTGTCACACAGTCAGGACACAGTGGCAAATGTGAAGAAATGTCCAAAATTAGAGTTGACTTTACCGGAATGCCCCCACACCCACCCCCACGCCCTGCCCTGCCCTCCCCTGACAGTAAGCCATGGAGAGGTAGTGTGTTCTGAGTGTGCATGAGGAAAGGGTTTGTGTTGTTCACTTGTGGAAGTCATTTTGGCAGAAGTTGATTTGTAACAGAAAAGCAGGTTATTGCAAAATATGTTAAAGCCCCTCCTCTTTTTGTAGCCATGCATAGGACATTAATGTGCAGAGACAGTTTCACAACTTCTTGTCTGTTTGTGCACATTTACTTTGTTTTACAAATTCTGTTGTACCATGAGGGGTGTGAAACTGCCTTGTTTTTGTTTTTTTTGTTTTTTTTTATTGAGCCCAAAAATTTAAATTTGACTAATGAAGGAGATGGCCTTTGCATAATGTGATGATTGACATCCACTTAAGCTCCCATTGTAAAGCAGAGAAGCAGGTTAAAGTGCAGACACTGTAGTCCTTTCCTACGAAGAGTGTGCTCAGATGCCTTCCTGATCAATTTGAAGGTCTCTTCCCCCCCACCACACGCGCACACACACACACACACACACACACACACACACACACACACACACACACACACACACACAGAGGTGTTGAACTGAATAAGATGTCAAGATTGGTGTCACTGTTTGCTTGAATTTCTTTCCAGGGCTCTGATGAAACCATTCGAGTGGTATCCATGGACAGAGATTATCATGTTGAATGCTATCACTGTGAGGTAGGCACATTTGTGTTACACCACTTAAAGCTGTGTGCATGTTAAACATTTAAAAACATGCATTAGTCGTGGGCCTATCTGAATGTCTCATTAAGACAAATCATAGCGATCCCAAAACTTAATTGCAGTCTTGGCGATGATGCGTAGCTGAGGAGAGCAGGTACGCAGCACCTAATCACTGCCGTTTCATTATTCTACTCAGGAGCCACTTCTTTTTTTCTTTTTTTTTTCTTTTTTTTTGGTCAAAAGTGATTGACAGTTGCTTTTCTTTTACTTCATGGAAATAAAAATCATTGAGTTGTGAGAAAATGTCTTTTGAAGCAGCTCGCCATTAAAGTGAACTGCTGATTGACAGACCCGTTAGCATTTTATTTTTAAATGTTATTGTTTGAGGCTGTTCAGTCATCCATCCATTATCTATACCTGTTTTGTCTTTTTGCTTGGGGGGGGGAGGGATTACCCAATTCAAGTGAAGGGTGGGCGGCCAGTCCATCATAATCTCAATCATCCAACCTTGCCATTGATGGACTATCTGAGAGCTTCTACATCATCTTTACGACCTCGTTGCTGTACAAGTATGATGGATTTGGAGGAAAAGATTATTTTGGTCATAGAAAAAACAAGAGTTCCTCCAATACTATATAATATAAAACAAAAACAACTCGAGTGCTTACAGTTATTGCTGTAGAAGAGGGAGAACCATAAGTAACTGGGTCACTGTTTCCAACAGACCACAGCGCGCTCTGGTGGTCACATACAAAAGGCATTTCTGTCACTAATTGTGTCCAACTCCCATGATGGAGGAGGTCTCTCAGACTGGGAAGAAGTAGACTGTAAGACCCCCCATCACACTTAGTACGAATGACCATGAGTCAAGCCAAATCAGGCAGAATATTAAAAAAAAAAAAAAAACAGAATTTGTGCCACATCTGGGGGGGATAAGAATTGTGGAGGACAGCCGTCCGAATACCCAGACTGCGCTCTGACCTGCCCGACTGATTCATGCACGTGCCGTGCACATGAGCCTCTGAACGCAATACAAATGTAGGTGGAACATAGTAAATGTACCTGGACAGCTGCCAGATTTCAGTAAGAACAATAAGAATGCAGTTAGAAGCCGCCTGATTGCAGTTCGGCAGCACTTGAGGTGTGCTTGTGGTGCGTTCCAGTGCATTCGAGACATTTGGCCGTGGCGGAAACATGCCGAACATCCCCCCAAACGCGATCAAAATGTCACAAATGCCATTTTCACGGCGTCCGATTGCTTGGACTACGGTCAGACGGCACTTCGACTGCCGTTCAATAGTTTTTCCACCTCGACTGCACCACGACTGTTTCGAACATAAGCAAAACATTCGAGGCCGTCGCACAACTGTTTAGACTGTGCTCAGAACACTTTCAAATGCACCTCGACACCTCCCGAATGTGGATCGAATTTTCATTTGGATGGGATTCAGGCTCATTCGGTCTCTAGTGTGATGGGGCATAAGGCTTATACAGGCCCTGTGGTCCACATCCCCAGATACTGGAGCTTGAAGAGGATGAGATTCAGTGAGTCTTCCTGTACAGGATGCAGGTTACTTCCTCAGCCAAGGCTGGAACTCATGTACAGCTGGTGGACTGGGGACAATGCAGGTGAAGTGTAGGGTCCAAGGACATAAACAAGTAACCTGAAGTGCACACACCAGGAACCGAACCCCAGTGTACATATTGGTAGCCTCCAAGTCCAGTGGTGTCCAAAGACATTCCAGAAAAGGCCAAGAAGGTGCAGGTTCTGTTTGCAGCCATGACTCCAGCAGGTGATTTCCTTATCTCATCTGCTCAATGTGATGTTAATCAGTGAAATCACCTGCTGGAGTCAGTGGCTACAACGGAAACCTGCACCCTCTTGGCCCTTTCTGGAATGTCATTGGACACCACTGGACTTGGAGGCTACCAATATGTAGACTGGGGTCCAAGTCCTCCTGCACAGAGCTACGGGCATACAGACAGCCAATCACTCACATCTACACCTGACTGCAATATACCATAGTCACTATTCACGCTTCCCTTTTTTACAACCATAGTCATATTAAAACATGGTTTACGATGGAGCCTCTGTCTGTTGCACTCATCTTTGGCAATTACTGTTTGCAAGAAATGCTTTTTAGTACATTTTTAAACGTTAATTCATGACCGTCCAGGGGGCAGCCATCCTGTGGACTTACAAAAACCCACCAACCACTCAAAATGGCAATGACGTAATGCCAATGACCTATTTTTTGTCAATCATCTTTTGTTTTTAGTATAAAACACAGAAAGAAATACAGCCAGCTCTGTATTTTTTTAAACCTGTTGATATCAAGCCTGCCTTGGCCTCAGACGTTAGCTCCGGTGTAGCACATGGTAATAGTCTGTACATTAATTTCGTAAAATCACCAGATGTATTTCTTGTAAATAATCAGAAAATGCGTTTGAGTTTTGGAAAATGTTGCTTTGAATTGAGTTAGACCTCAGCTATAGATGGCCTGTGGGCATGTCTGTTTTTCCTTTTCAGTATTCTTTTTTCCAAAAATAGAATTTTTTTTCCCCATATGACAGTTTTTAATTTTGAGTGGAGGACTCTAACACTTGATTGATAATATGACTAAGGCTGTGATTTAAACTCGTGTGCATAACTTTGGACAGTGGTGGACCCCAAGTGAGTCTTGAACCCACAACCTTCTTGCTGCGAAGCGACTGATTCCAGAACAGGAATGTCTTCCTGTTTGGTTTTTCTCATTATAAACAGATTTCTCTGAACTGGCAAGAAAAACAAAACCTTCATCAAGCCAGAGAACCTTTTCTCAGTTTTCACAAACAATTTTGAGATGTTCTCATAATAAGAAGATTGCAGCCCCCATCAGTTGTGGTGTCTCCATCTGATCTTAAATGCTCCTTTGTGTTTGTGTTCCAGGACTGTAAGATGGAGCTGAACGACGAGGAGGGTCATCGCTGCTACCCTCTGAATGGACACCTCCTCTGCCACACCTGCCACCTGAAGCACATCAATCCTAGCTGCTCCTCCTCCCTCATCTCCTCTTCCTACCTGTGCTAGTGTAGGTTCAGGGAGGCACCTTGTGGATTTCTAGAGTTTGTGCTGTGTGGCAGATCGGTGTAATGGATCAAACCATTCTGTGGCTTCATCTGTGCTTTGGAAAATTATATTCATGAAGGCTCAATTACAGCGGATATCATAATCCTGAAGAAGATTATGACCTCCTGATGAAGTATGCTAATGAACACACCAAAGCCCTATTTTTAACGCAGTGAAGTATTGTGTAATACCCGCTGCATAATGACTTTGCAGAGGCTCTTTTGCTCTTTGTGTGGTTGTGTAAATATGAGTTGCGCTGGCTTGTAAATACCTTACTTTCATCTCAGTTTGGATGATGTGTGCCTTCACTTTCACTTTGACATGCAGCTCCAGTTGCTAAGAGCATCAAAACAGAAATATCCTGAAATCCATTATGAAATATGTCACAAATCGCAGGTACAAAATGTGTCCATCAGAGAGAAATGTTCGCTCACTGGCTCGCTAATGAACACCATGATTTATTTATGTTGTACTTTTCATGCATGATTGCTTTTCAGACTCTTCCGGAGTGCCATTGTTCCTCATTTGTGCAAAACAGAAGCTGCTTTGCATTTCCATAAGAAATATGCACAAACAAATGTAATAATTTTTATTATAATTGGGTTTTAGGTCAGAGCATAATATAAATTGTAATTGTTTCCCCCATTATTACCCAGCTTTATAAAAAGTGGTCATTTGGTTACTGATCCAGTAGCTACTAGGTCAGAACTAATCTGGACACAAAGCCAATATACTGATTTACATATGAAAGTATGTAATAACAAACAGAGGAGGGTTTAAGCCATAGCTGCTATAAACCTGGATCAATAGTGAGCTTTATGTGTCAGTACAAACTCTCACTCTGTCTTGAATAAGAGAAGACAGCTGACTTTATTTAGTGCATAGTTTTGTTTTGTATTTTTGCTATGATGCATTATTTTCCCAACCTCAGAGCAACAATGTAGATTATAGTTAATAAATCTTTCTTAGCACTTATATTGACTTTTTCGTGCACCTATTGTTTACATGTTTTAGTAAAAATTTATGATGAAATTGGCAAATATTGTAATATATTTAAAATGTACTCTTGACCCATTTCCTTTTTGGCTTTTTTTATGCTGAGCCCCAATTATACAAATTAGATTTGCTGTGAAAACACCTTTTGTCTTGCTGTACCTTTGATATCCACATTCTCTTCATGTCTTTGATTTTATTAACTTATTGGAAGACTTTATTTCACAACAAGCTGTAGTTCAGTCAACTTGTGTACTGATTGTTGTAATTAAAATAAATACAATGCAACAGCCCCATTTTTCACCATTTTCTTTTTTCTAGATAGATACAGTAGTGTTCAGAATAATAGTAGTGCTATGTGACTAAAACATTAATCCAGGTTTTGAGTATATTCTTATTGTTACATGGGAACAAGGTACCAGTAGATTCAGTAGATTCTCACAAATCCAATAAGACCAAGCATTCATGATATGCACACTCTTAAGGCTATGAAATTGGGCTATTAGTAAAAAAAAAAGTACAAAAGGGGGTGTTCACAATAATAGTAGTGTGGCATTCAGTCAGTGAGTTCGTCAATTTTGTGGAACAAACAGGTGGGATCAGGTGTCCCCTATTTAAGGATGAAGCTAGCACCTGTTGAACATGCTTTTCTCTTGAAAGCCTGAGGAAAATGGTACATTCAAAACATTGTTCAGAAGAATCAATCAATCAATTCAATCAATTATTATTTATATAGCGCCAAATCACAACAAACAGTTGCCCCAAGGCGCTTTATATTGTAAGGCAAGGCCATACAATAATTACGTAAAAACCCCAACGGTCAAAACGACCCCCTGTGAGCAAGCACTTGGCGACAGTGGGAAGGAAAAACTCCCTTTTAACAGGAAGAAACCTCCAGCAGAACCAGGCTCAGGGAGGGGCAGTCTTCTGCTGGGACTGGTTGGGCTGAGGGAGAGAACCAGGAAAAAGACATGCTGTGGAGGGGAGCAGAGATCAATCACTAATGATTAAATGCAGAGTGGTGCATACAGAGCAAAAAGAGAAAGAAACACTCAGTGCATCATGGGAACCCCCAGCAGTCTAAGTCTATAGCAGCATAAACTAAGGGATGGTTCAGGGTCACCTGATCCAGCCCTGACTATAAGCTTTAGCAAAAAGGAAAGTTTTAAGCCTAATCTTAAAAGTAGAGAGGGTGTCTGTCTCCCTGATCCGAATTGGGAGCTGGTTCCACAGGAGAGGAGCCTGAAAGCTGAAGGCTCTGCCTCCCATTCTACTCTTACAAACCCTAGGAACTACAAGTAAGCCTGCAGTCTGAGAGCGAAGCGCTCTATTGGGGTGATATGGTACTATGAGGTCCCTAAGATAAGATGGGACCTGATTATTCAAAACCTTATAAGGAGCCAATGAAGAGCGGCCAATATGGGTGAGATATGCTCTCTCCTTCTAGTCCCTGTCAGTACTCTAGCTGCAGCATTTTGAATTAACTGAAGGCTTTTCAGGGAACTTTTAGGACAACCTGATAATAATGAATTACAATAGTCCAGCCTAGAGGAAATAAATGCATGAATTAGTTTTCAGCATCACTCTGAGACAGACCTTTCTAATTTTAGAGATATTGCGTAAATGCAAAAAGCAGTCCTACATATTTGTTTAATATGCGCTTTGAATGACATATCCTGATCAAAAATGACTCAAGATTTCTCACAGTATTACTAGAGGTCAGGGTAATGCCATCCAGAGTAAGGATCTGGTTAGACACCATGTTTCTAAGATTGTGGGGCCAAGTACAATAACTTCAGTTTTATCTGAGTTTAAAAGCAGGAAATTAGAGGTCATCCATGTCTTTATGTCTG
This sequence comes from Thalassophryne amazonica, assembly GCF_902500255.1. Lineage (NCBI taxonomy): Eukaryota > Metazoa > Chordata > Actinopteri > Batrachoidiformes > Batrachoididae > Thalassophryne > Thalassophryne amazonica. The sequence continues at coordinate 97,265,899 of NC_047109.1, forward strand.
TAAGACAATCCTGCAGTTTAGCTAATTGGTGTGTGTCCTCTGGCTTCATGGATAGATAAAAGCTGGGTATCATCTCATAACAATGAAAATTAAGCAATGCCGTCTAATAATACCCGCCTAAGGGAAGCATGTATAAAGTGAATAAAATTGGTCCTAGCACAGAACCTTGTGGAACTCCATAATTAACCTTAGTCTGTGAAGAAGATTCCCCATTTACATGAACAAATTGTAATCTATTAGATAAATATGATTCAAACCACTGCAGCGCAGTGCCTTTAATACCTATGGCATGCTCTAATTATCTGGTAATAAATTTATGGTCAACAGTATCAAAAGCAGCACTGAGGTCTAACAGAACAAGCACAGAGATGAGTCCACTGTCTGAGGCCATAAGAAGATCATTTGTAACCTTCACTAATGCTGTTTCTGTACTATGATGAATTCTAAAACCTGACTGAAACTCTTCAAATAGACCGTTCCTCTGCAGATGATCAGTTAGCTGTTTTACAACTACCCTTTCAAGAATTTCTGAGAGAAAAGGAAGGTTGGAGATTGGCTTATAATTAGCTAAGATAGCTGGGTCAAGTGATGGCTTTTTAAGTAATGGTTTAATTACTGCCACCTTAAAAGCCTGTGGTACATAAGCCAACTAATAAAGATAGATTGATAATATTTAAGATCGAAGCATTAAATAATGGTAGGGCTTCCTTGAGCAGCCTGGTAGGAATGGGTCTAATAGACATGTTGATGGTTGGATGAAGTAACTAATGAAAATAACTCAGAACAATCTGAGAGAAAGAGTCTAATCAAATACCGGCATCACTGAAAGCAGCCAAAGATAACGATACGTCTTTGGGATGGTTATGAGTAATTTTTTCTCTAATAGTTAAAATTTTATTAGCAAAGAATGAAGTCATTACTAGTTAAAGTTAAAGGAATACTCGGCTCAATAGAGCTCTGACTCTTTGTCAGCCTGGCTACAGTGCTGAAAAGAAACCTGGGGTTGTTCTTATTTTCTTCAATTAGTGATGAGTAGTAAGATGTCCTAGCTTTACGGAGGGCTTTTTTTTTATAGAGCAACAGACTCTTTTTCCAGGCTAAGTGAAGATCTTCTAAATTAGTGAGACGCCATTTCCTCTCCAACTTACGGGTTATCTGCTTTAAGCTGCGAGTTTGTGAGTTATACCACGGAGTCAGGCACTTCTGATTTAAAGCTCTCTTTTTCAGAGGAGCTACAGCATCCAAATTGTCTTCAATGAGGATGTAAAACTATTGACGAGATACTCTATCTCACTTACAGAGTTTAGGCAGCTACTCTGCACTGTGTTGGTATATGGCATTAGAAAACATAAAGAAGGAATCATATCCTTAACCTAGTTACAGCGCTTTCTGTAATGAAACTTATTCCCCACTGCTGGGTAGTCCATCGGAGTAAATGTAAATGTTATTAAGAAATGATCAGACAGAAGGGAGTTTTCAGGGAATACTGTTAAGTCTTCAATTTCCATACCATAAGTCAGAACAAGATCTAAGATATGATTAAAGTGATGGTGGACTCATTTACATTTGAGCAAAGCAATTGAGTCTAATAATAGATTAAATGCAGTGTTGAGGCTGTCATTCCTCAGCATCTGTGTGGATGTTAAAATCGCCCACTATAATTATCTGAGCTAAGCACTAAGTCAGACAAAAGGTCTGAAAATTCACAGAGAAACTCACAGTAACGACCAGGAGGACGATAGATAACAACAAATAAAACTGGTTTTTGGGACTTCCAATTTGGATGGACAAGACTAAGAGTCAAGCTTTCAAATGAATTAAAGCTCTGTCTGGGTTTTTGATTAATTAATAAGCTGGAATGGAAGATTGGTTGCTAATCCTCCGCCTCGGCCCGTGCTACGAGCGTTCTGGCAGTTAGTGTGACTCGGGGGTGTTGACTCATTTAAACTAACATATTCATCCTGCTGTAACCAGGTTCTGTAAGGCAGAATAAATCAATATGTTGATCAATTATTATATCATTTACTAACAGGGACTTAGAAGAGAGAGACCTAATGTTTAATAGACCACATTTAACTGTTTTAGTCTGTGGGTGCAGTTGAAGGTGCTATATTATTTTTTCTTTTTGAATTTTTACGCTTAAATAGATTTTTGCTGGTTATTGGTGGTCTGGGAGCAGGCACCGTCTCTACGGGGATGGGGTAATGAGGGGATGGCAGGGGGAGAGAAGCTGCAGAGAGGTGTGTAAGACTACAACTCTGCTTCCTGGTCCCAACCCTGGATAGTCACGGTTTGGAGGATTTAAGAAAATTGGCCAGATTTCTAGAAATGAGAGCTGCTCCATCCAAAGTGGGATGGATGCCGTTTCTCCTAACAAGACCAGGTTTCCCCCAGAAGCTTTGCCAATTATCTATGAAGCCCACCTCATTTTTTGGACACCACTCAGACAGCCAGCAATTCAAGGAGAACATGCGGCTAAACATGTCACTCCCGGTCCGATTGGGGAGGGGCCCAGAGAAAACTACAGAGTCCGACATTGTTTTTGCAAAGTTACACACCGATTCAATGTTAATTTTAGTGACCTCCGATTGGTGTAACCAGGTGTCATTACTGCCGACGTGAATTACAATCTTACCAAATTTACGCTTAGCCTTAGCCAGCAGTTTCAAATTTCCTTCAATGTCGCCTGCTCTGACCCCCGGAAGACAATTGACTATGGTTGCTGGTGTTGCTAACTTCACATTTCTCAAAACAGAGTTGCCAATAACCAGAGTTTGATCCTCGGCGGGTGTGTCGCCGAGTGGGGAAAAACGGTTAGAAATGTGAACGGGTTGGTGGTGTACACGGGGCTTCTGTTTAGGACTACGCTTCCTCCTCACAGTCACCCAGTTGGCCTGCTTTCCCGGCTGCTCGGGATCTGCCAGAAGGAAACTAACAGCGGCTAAGCTACCTTGGTCCGCACCGACTACAGGGGCCTGGCTAGCTGTAGAATTTTCCACGGTGCAGAGCCGAGTCTCCAATTCACCCAGCCTGGCCTCCAAAGCTACGAATAAGCTACACTTATTACAAGTACCATTACTGCTAAAGGAGGCCGAGGAATAACTAAACATTTCACACCCAGAGCAGAAAAGTGCGGGAGAGACAGGAGAAGCCGCCATGCTAAACCGGCTAAGCGCTAGTAGCTGCGCTAAGCTAGCAGATTCCTAAAAACACAAAGTGAATAATGTGTAAATAATTTAGAGGTGATTCAGCAGAGGGAGTGCTTTAGTTAAGGCACATGAAGATTACACTGTGAAACAAATCGTTATCTAGGTAACTAGATCAATCTAACTGCGCAGATTAAACAGCTAACAGATACAGCGAAACACCGCTGTGCTCCGGAACAGGAAGTGATACAATACCGCAGTGAGAGCCAACCACCAGTAGAGGCAAGCAAGACAGACAAGAACAGTGTAGTTTGATTAAAAAGTTGATTGGAGAGGGGAAAACTTATACGCAGGTGCAAAACATTATAGGCTGTTCATCTACAATGATCTCCAGTGCTTTAAGATGGACAAAAAACAGATGCGTGGAAGAAAACGGAAAACAACCATCAAAATGGATAGAAGAATAACCAGAATGGCAAAGGCTCACCCATTGATCAGCTCCAGGATGATCAAAGACAGTCTGCAGTTACCTGTAAGTGCTGTGACAGAAGACGCCTGTGTGAAGCTAATTTATCTGCAAGAATCCCCTGCCAAGTCCCTCTGTTAAATAAAAGACGTGCAGAAGAGGTTACAATTTGCCAAAGAACACATCAACTGGCCTAAAGAGAAATGGAGGAATATTTTGTGGACTGATGAGAGTAAAATTGTTCTTTTTGGGTCCAAGGGCCTCAAACAGTTTGTGAGATGACCCCCAAGCTCTGAATTCAAGCCACAGTTCACAGTGAAGACAGTGAAGCATGGTGGTGCAAGCATCATGATATGGGCATGTTTCTCCTACTATGGTGTTGGGCCTATATATCGCATACCAGGTATCATGGATCAGTTTGGATATGTCAAAATACTTGAAGAGGTCATGTTGCCTTATGATGAAGAGGACATGCCCTTGAAATGGATGTTTCAACAAGACAATGACCCCAAGCACACTAGTAAACGAGCAAAATCTTGGTTCCAAACCAACAAAATTAATGCCTCGCAGATGTGAACAAATCATGAAAAACTGTGGTTATACAACTAAATACTAGTTTAGTGATTCACAGGATTGCTAAAAAAGCAGTTTGAACATAATAGTTTTGAGTTTGTAGTGTCAACAGCAGATGCTACTATTATTGTGAACACTCTCTTTTCTACTTTTTTTTTACTAATAGCCCAATTTCATAGCCTTAAGAGTGTGCATATCATGAATGCTTGGTCTTGTTGGATTTGTGAGAATCTACTGAATCTACTGGTACCTTGTTTTCCATGTAACAATAAGAAATATACTGGATTAATCTTTTTAGTCATATAGCACTACTATTATTCTGAACACTACTGTAGATAAAACAATTTACTGGTGCAAACTAGTCTTCCCAATTAGTCTTGGTGATTTTATGAAAGTGCAAACAATTCTCTTTCGCAATGGGTGTCCTCAGATTTAAGCTATCTTGCTTCGTTCAAGCTGAAGAATTAGGTTGAAAATGTAATTTTCGTAGAAACTGTCAAATTTTCCCATGGTTGATGACATCATAAAGGATTTGGGGACCTTTCTCAACCACCCTACTACACACAGTAAATGGTTATCTTGCAGATTATCTTGCATAACTGAAATGCTGTTATGTTTCCTGAGTAATGCGGGTCATTTTGCTATCATCCTCCCCTCTGTATGTATCAATTAATGTATCCCGCACATAACATTGACTGGGTTATATATCGAGTCTTGGCAAAGTTTCCACCCTACTACACACAGTAAATGGTTATCTTTCAGATATGGGCTGCAAAATTCTGCATCTATTATGGTTCCTGAGTATTAAGCATTACAATATGGGTGATTTTTCTATCATCTTGTATGTGTAATGCTGATTAAGTAAATTGATTTCTTAATTGTTTAACTATGAATTTATCTTAGAAAGGGAGTCAGGGTCAATGCCAGGGCCGAAATTACATAAACGTTGAGGGTTATTGCATAAATGGACTGCATTTATATAGCGTTTTCCCATCAGCATCAGACGCTCAAAACACTTATGCGTCACATTCATGCATACACACTCACACACCGATGTCAGGGTGCTGCCATACAAGGCACTCACTACACACCAAGAGCAACTAGGGGATTAAGGACCTTGCCCAAGGGTCCTTAGTGATTTTCCGGTCAGGCTGGGGTTTGAACTGAGGATCCTCTGATCTCAAGCCCAACGCTTAACCACTAGACCATCACCTCCCCTACAGGGGTCAAAAATTAAAGTTGCTGCAATTTATGTATGCAATTAAGTCAAGGATGAACGCTACAAAAACGGAAAGTGGAAAGGACAAATATTTTTGGAGAAATTAACAATTTTAGCTAACCAATGGACGCTGTGCTGCAAAGCACCATGGGAGTTGTGGGTTTTAAATATTGTTATTGTGGTTCATGTTAGTTTAACACTGTTGTTAGGGTTATTGATTAATTGTGTTTTTGTAGTTCACTTGGTTTAGTCAGTTTAGTTAGTTTAGTTTTGTTGCCGGTACCATAAGTGAGAAGTGTATTGTGTTTGATGTTTTCCGCCACCGTCTCTGTTTGTGTCTAAAATTAGAAATACCTGCTTGCAGCAGAATGTGGAAAAGACAAAAAGCTTAGCGAGCATGCATTTAACCTTGATCATGGAGAAACTGAGGATAGCTGACATTTGCTGTTTGGTATGCTTATGTAGTTTAGGTCAAGGATGAATGGTGCCAAAACAGAATGTTGATAGGACTCATATTTTTGGAGAAGCTATGGATATTAGCTAAAGTTGCTAACTACATTCTGGACTCTCATGCCATTCAGCAGGGGGCAGTAAATCATCTTCATATTAAAAGCGTGAGTGTGTGCATGCTTTTAATTCAGTACGTTCAATGTAAGTACTTAATATAATTGTAAGTACATTAAAAATACATGGATGACACAAGAAAGTGAAAACACTTATTTCCAATGTGGTCCATTTAAAACTCAAATGACAAAATAGAAGTAATAGTAAAATAAAAATTAATAATTATAATGATGATAATAATAATAATAATCATCATCATCATAGTGTGTATATGATAACAAGAACCGAAATAATTTATAAATGCATTAAGACAGTAAATTAATATTAAAATTACATAATTAACATGAAATAAAAGGGTTGCTTTCTTCTAAATATTGTTGAGATCTAAGGTCTAAGGTTCTAAAAACATTCTAGACTCACGTTATTCCAGCTCATAAAAGAAACTTTGCATAATGTATTACCACCCTTGAAAAATGTCAGCTAAATAAATGGTAAATGGACTGCATTTATATAGCGCTTTACAAATAATGGCTCACATTCACCCCGATGTTAGGGTGCTGTCATACAAGGTACTCATATACACACTGGGAGCAACCTATTTTACAAACACTACACAGTCTAGAGCCCAGCAATTTACACAGTGGGCAGCTAGTGGACTTTATAGCTGAATTTAAACTAAAAGTAGAAGTCCTGTTTAAGTAAGTAATATTAAACTGTGGGAAGGTTTTACAGTGTTTCTCACCATGAGTTTCAGTCTGTGTTGTCATTGGTTTTTCGAAGCATTGCTAAAAAATGTTTTAAGATTTTATGTTGTTCAAATATGAATTATATTAAGATTTTACTCCCATATAAGATAAAATAATCATTTATTATCCGGAAGTGGGGAAATTTGCATTGTTGCAACAGCAAAGTGGCCCTGGAATATAAGAATAAGAAAAATTGACAAAATAGCAAGTACTCAAAATAAATATATAAATAAAGTGAAGTATTCTGATCCAGATCCACGGATTTAATTACTAGCCCATACTCGGCATTGCCTGAAATGTTTAAAAATTACATATGTCGTCTTGGTTGACGTCTGTATTTGGAATTGATTTAAAAAAAAAAAAAATTCGAGCCAGCCAGGAGTCGAACCTAGAATCTTCTGATCCGTAGTCAGACGCGTTATCCATTGCGCCACTGGCCCGATGACAAAAAGTGTGTACTAGCTGATAGATATAGGAAAGTATAACACTGTTATGCGAGACTATCATTAGTATTATTATTATAATTTTAAGTAAAACATGTAACCTTTGTAAACGAGGCAGTCTTGTATGATAACTACGGATCATATTTCATCAAAACATAACTTGTGCATTTCGAAATCGCTGCTATCTCGCAAAGCACTGCACGGGGGCAACGTAAATCCCTGATAAAAACGTACAAATATATGATATTTATCAAGGTAATTTAAAGCTTGATTTTTAGGAAAATAACGTTTAAATATATCGATGGGGGCCATAGCGCCACCAAGTGGTTGTGTAGTCAAACCAAGAACACATACGTTTTTTGTGCTCTCAGCAAACATCTGGGTGAAAATTAACACCAAGAAGATTTTATAACATTACCAAGTTTGTTATTGTAAATCGTTTTATGTGACTGTTTAAAATTCCTGCGAAATTCGCCGTTTCTGTTGCTGTTTTCGTGCCTAAATATCGGCGGGGTTCATTATATCGCTAATACATCATGACAGAAACAAGAACATTAAATGAAAGGTCGAGCCTGATCCGTGTCAAGGTTTAGCTCCTTAAGATCGCCACCGACAGGCCGATTCACGGTATTTCTCCTCAATATTTCGATTTAAATTTATGCAAAATATGCTTTCTGTTATGAAGTGAGTGAAGTCAGGGAAATTAGTGTGTTGTCAGAAAATGCCACTGCACCCAAAAGTTATACCGTTTCACGAAATGCTTCCCATTCACGTGTTTTATACGAACACCCCTGAAACAGTTCAAGATAGCACCGGTTTATTCCCAGAGGTGTCAAGTAACGAAGTACAAATACTTCGTTACTGTACTTAAGTACACTTTTTAGGTATCTATACTTTACTCCTTTACTTATTTTTCTGCCTACTTCTGACTTCTACTCATTACATTTTCACACAAGTATCTGTACTTTCTATTCCTTACATTTTTTAAAACAAACAGCCTCGTTACTCTTGGCTTCAGTTTAATGTTTATATATATATATATATATATATATATATATATATATATATATATATATATATATATATATATATATATATATATATATATTTCACGTCATGTGCGCCTGTAATCAACATGCTTTGAACCGTGAACCAATCCAAGCAGTGGTTCGCAGATTGAAGCAATGCTTCGACCTATTGCTTCGTTTATTCTTTCTTTCTTTCGCTTAATTTTCCCCCGCTAAAACCCTAAAGAGCATACATCTGTGAGTATTATTTACCTTTTCTATGTTAAACCGACCTGTTATGGTCTTCTGAAACAGTTGATAGATGTATTTTATAACTTAAAAACGGGAGCGACGCTAACGCGTTAGCATGTCTATGGGATTTTCAATGTTAAAAGTTAGCATTAAGCAATTGCAGCTGTCATAACGTTCGGGTGCATTTGTTTTCAAATTGTAATATTTCTTAAATTTATTTTTGTTTATATATTAATAATCTAATGATTATTATATACAATTTTAGAGAAAGAGGCAAAAAGAACCTGAATAGAAACAACAGAAAATATAAAAGCAACTAACAATGAACATACATAAATAAATACATACATACATAAATAAATGTTTCCTGTAAACACCTAGTGACTCTTACACCTCCACTTCATCCCTGTCTTATTTAATGACAATTTGTTTCGGTCAAACCATATTTTCAATGTGTTAATTTCTTCAGTGATTTCCTCCAGAACTATCTGCCAAAATAGAAAACTACTGCATCCTTGTAAGAGCAGAATACTACTGGAATGAATTTGAATAAGGAAAGTTGTTTTTTTGTTGTTTTTTTCCTCACTAAATGGATGCTGCACTCACTGCAGTTTATTGTCTGGAATAGTCCCAGATTGCATTTCAGAGCTTCTAGAATTGAAACATTTGCGTGCAGGTGGTGTTGGGGGGTAATTTTGGGTTTTGGGTCTTGGGCCACATGTAGAACGAATCAGTTTTTAAATTAAGCTTTCAATTCATATAGTGGCATATAGTGTAAAGGTTACTTTATACTTTTATACTTTAAGTAGGTTTTGGAGCACATACTTTTTCACTTTTACTTGAGTAAAGAGGTCAAGTTGATACTTCAACTTTTACCAGAGTGTTTTTAAACTGCAGTATCTGTACTTCTACTTAAGTAACAAATGTGTGTACTTCTGACACCACTGTTTATTCCCCCCCTCACCTTTTTGTCTTGGCACTCGACTGCGGGTTGCTACGCCAACATATTGGTAGAAATCATCTCTGTGATTGGCCGGTTCTTGCTTGGTACTGGCTTGTGATTGGCTGCTTGTGATTGCTCCCAAAGTTGCTCAGGTTGTGTGTGGTAGAGGTGGGCGATACCGGGAATTTTGGTATTGATCCGATACCAAGTAAATACAGGCCCAGTGTAACGGAGGCCAGCAGGTGTCGCTGTGCAAATGTAGTTAGTAAACCTCACTCCCAACAGCTCAAAAGGATTCTCTGGTCATAAGGCCAGAACCCTGGATTTTAGCCTTCTGGTTAGAGAGTCCGGCTCCCATGCC